>NC_084662.1:697500-997500 GCF_019802595.1 Syngnathoides biaculeatus | reverse complement strand
ACAGTGTTGACTGTGCACTGCTTCCCCCTCCTGAGATGCCAGAGGGTGGACCAGAATTTCCTCGAAACCATCCTGAAGTTGTTCTGCATGGCCTCACTGAACTCCTCACACGCCCGGGTTTTTGCCTCAGTGACCACCGAAGCTGCATTCCGCTTGAGCAGCCAGTACCGATCAGCTGCCTCGGGAGTCCCGCAGGCTGAAAATGCCCAATAGGACTCCTTCTTCAGCTTGACAGCATCCCTACCTGTTGGTGTCCACCGACGTGTTCTGGGACTGAATGTCCCCCACCTCCCCCGCAACGTGAGCAAAGTTCTTTCGGAGGTGGGGGTTAAAATTCCTTCTGACAGGGAAATCTGCCAGCCGTTCCCAGCAGACCCTCACAATATGTTTGGGCCTTCCACGTCGGACCGGCATCTTCCCCCACCGTGGGAGCCGACCCACCACCAGGTGGTGATCAGTTGACAGCTCCCCCCCTCTTTTCACCCGAGTGTCTAAGACATGCGGTCGCAAGTCCGATGACACGGCTACAAAGTCGATCATTGAACTGCGGGCTAGGGTGTCCCCGATACCTGAACATGGTGTTCATTATGGAGACTCCGTGCTCAGCACAGAAGTTCAATAACAGAACACTACTCGGGTTCTGATTGGGGCGCTGTTCATTCCAATCACGCCCTTCCAGGTCTCACTACCATTACCCATGTGAGCATTGAATCCCCCCAGCAGAATGATGGAGTCCCCAAAGGGAGCACTCCCTCGCTCTCCCTCTAAGGTCTCCACAAAGGGTGGGTACTCAGAGCTGCTGTTTGGTGCATAAGCACAAACAACAGTCAGGACCCATCCCCCTACCTGAAGACGAAGGGAGGCTACCCTCTCATTACCAGGGTAAACCCCAACATACAGGCCCCAACCCGGAGGGCAATGAGTATACCCAGACCTGCTCGGCGTCTCTCACCGTGGGCAACTCCAGAGTGGAACAGAGTCTGACCCCGTTCAGCAGGAGGGGTACCAGTGCCCAAGCGGTGCGTAGAGGTGAGACCGACTATATCTAGTCGGAACTTTTCGACCTCATGCACCAACTCGGGCTCCTTCCCTGCCAAAGAGGTGACATTCAATTTCTCTAGAGCTAGTTTCTGTAGCCGGCAATTGGATCGCCAAGGTCCTCACCTTTGGCTGCCGGCCAGCTTACATTGCACTATGGCCCCTCTCACAGGTGGTGAGTCCATGGGAAGGAGGACACATGTTACCCTTTCGGGCTGTGGCCAGCCGAACCCCATGGGTGCAGGCCCGGCCACCGGGTGCTCGCCTTTGTGGCCCACCTCCAGGCCTGGCTCCAGTGGTGCCCCGGTGACCCGCGTTCAGGCAAGGGAAGCCAAGATCAAATTTTTGTATTAGTCATAGGGGTTTTGGAGTCGTACTTTGTCTGGTCCCTCACCTAGAACCTTTTTGCCATGGGTGACCCTATCCGGAGGTGCCAATCCCAGCTGTCATCGTAGATTTTTACTTGAACGGTAAAATCTGACTGACATGGAAATTCGGGTTATGACGCCAGTGTAGGAACTGATCTCGGTCGATGACCAAGGACTCACTGTCTGGACAAACAAGCATCTGCACTCACATTGACACCAACAGACAATCTAGTCTTCTATGAACTTAAGATGTGGCAGGTAACTGGATTACCCGGCAAAAAAACATGGAGGCACGAGGACAACATGTAAACCCCATGCCATACCTAATACCACACAATCATGGTTTTTGTGAGACACCATGGAAACATTTACATTGTATGGTGAACAAGGTAACTGAACACCTAGGTTCAAGACTTCTCTAGGAGCTAATTGTGGTAGAGAGTCAGCTAAACTTGGAGTCCAATCAGTATGAAAAAAAATTGTTGGTGTTAGTTAAAGCTGCCCTCCCTTAGTTTTCTATTCTCAGAAATCATTGCTCAAGGTGTAAGCGGAGAGCACAAATAAATGCTGACTGTCTTTAACGTAATAATAATCTTCTTTTTCTTTAGACTTTTCCTGTTAGAGGTTGTCATTACGTGTCATCTTTTTCCATCTAAGCCTATCTCGTGCATCCTCCTTTGTAACACCCTCTGTCCTTTTGTCCTCCCTCACAACAGCAATCAGCCTTTTCTTTGGTCTTCCTCTCACTCTTTTGCCGAGCAGCTCCATCCTCAGAACCCTTCTACCAATATACTCACTCTCTCGCCTCTGAACATGTCAAAACTATCTAACGCTGCTCTCTCTAACCTTGTCTCCAAAACATCCAACTTTGGCTGTCCCTCTAATGAGCTCATTTCTAATCCTATCCAACCTGCTCACTCCGAGCGAGAACGTCAACATTATTTCTGCTACCTCGAATTCTGCTTCCTGTTCTTTCTTCAGAGCCACCGTCTCTAATCCGTACATCATGGCCGGCCTCACCACTGTTTTATCAACTTTGCCCTTCATCCTAGTGATACTCTTCTGTCACATAGAACACCAGACACCTTCCGCCAACTGTTCCATCCTGCTTGGACCCTTTTCTTCACTTCCTTACCACACTCACCATTGCTCTGTATTGTTGACCCCAAGTATTTGAAGTCATCCACCCTCGCTATCTCTTCTCCCTGGAGCTTCAATCTTCCTCCTCGCCCCTCTTATTCACGCAAATATATTCTGTTTTACTTCAGCTAATCTTCATTCCTCTCCTTTCCACTGCGTACCTCCATCTCTCTAATTGTTCTTCCACCTGTTCCCTGCTTTCACTGCAGCTCACAATATCTGCGAACATCATGGTCCTAGGGGATGCCAGTCTCATCTCATCTGTCAGCCTATCCATTACTACCTCAAACAGGAAGGGGCTCAGCGCGGATCCCTGATGCAGTCCCACCTCCACGTTAAATTCTTCTGACACACCTACGGCACATCTCACCGTTGTTCTGTTGCCCTCATACATGTCCTGTACTCTTCTAACATATTTCACCGCCACACCAGACTTGCGCATGCAGTACCACAGTTCCTCTCTTGGTATACACTGTGATAGGCTTTCTCGAGGTCTACAAAAACACAATGTTGCTCCTTCTGATCTTCTCTTTACTTTTCCACAAGCATCCTCAAGGCAAATCATGCATCTTTGGTACTCTTTCTAGGCATGAAACCATACTGTTGCTCGCAGATACTTCTGTCCAGAGTCTAGCTTCCGCTACTCTATCCCATAACTTCATTCTGTGGCTCATCATCTTTATTCCTCTGTAGTTTCCACTGTTGTGAATATTTATATATATATAATAAATTGGTAAAAAACTCCACACCCACTTCACCAAATTGCTTCCATACCTCCACTGGTATGAAATCAGGAACAACTGTCTTTCCATTTTTCGTTCTGTTCAGTGACTTTCTAACTTCCCCATTACTAATCATTGCCACTTCCCGGTCATTCACGCTTGCCTCTTCTACTCTACCCTCTCTCCCATTTTCTTCATTCATTAACTTCTTGAAGTACTCTTTCCATCTACTTAGCACACTACTTGCACCAGTTAACATATTTCCATCACTATCCTTAATCACCTTTACTTGCTGCACATTCTTCCCATCTCTATCCCTCTGACTGGCCAACCTGTAGAGATCCTTTTCTCCTTTTTTTGTATCTAACCTGGTGTACATGTTGTCATATAGCTCTTGTTTAGCCTTCGCCACCTCTACCTTTATCCAATGACGCATCTCAATGTATTCCTTTCACCTCTCCTCAGTCGTCTCTGTGTCCCACTTCTTCTTCGCTTATCTCTTTCCTTGGATGACTTTCGGTATTTTGGGGTTCCATCACCAAGTCTCCTTCTCCCCTTTCCTACCCGAAGACGCCCCAAACACTCTCCTGCCTGCATCTCTGAATAACTTGCTAGTAGTATTCCAATCTTTCTGGGAGCTCTTCATGACCATCTAGAGCCTATCTCACCTCACAAGGCCACACAACATTCTTCCTTTCTCAATTTCCACCACCTGATTCTCTGCTCTACCTTTGTCTTCTTAGTCTTCCTACCCGCTACCAGAGTCATCCTACACACCACCATCCTATGCTGTCGAGCCACACTCACTCCAACCACTACCTTACAGTCGGTAACCTCCTTCAGATTACACCGTCTGCACAAAATATAATCCACTTACGTGCTTCTACTTCTGCTTTCGTAGGTCACGCTATGTTCCTGTCTCCTCTGGAAATAAGTGTTCACCACTGCCATTTCCATCCTTTTTGCCCATTCCACCAAAATCTGCCCCTCCAAAGGTCCTTTGCTGAATGCCGTACTTACCCATCGCCCGTTTCCTTCGCCAACATGTCCATTGAATTCTGCACCATCCACAACTCACTCTCTGTCTCGGATGCTCAGGACTACTTCGTCTTGTTCTTTCCAGAATTTCTCTTTCAACTCGAGGTCACTTCCTACGTGTGGGGCATACTCTAGATGCTAATCATATTGTACATAATACTCTCAATTTCAAACGTCTTCTTCATCACTTGATCTGATACTCTTTTCACCTCCAAGACATTCTTAGCCAGTTCTTCTTTTAAAATAACCACTACTGCATTTCTCTTCCCATCTCCTCGATGATAAAATAATTTAAACCCTGCACCCATACTTCTAGACTTACTCCCTATCCACTTACTCTCTTGGATGCACAATATATCAACCTTTCTCCTAATCATCATGTCAACTAACTCTTGAGCTTTTCCTGTCATAGTCCCAACATTCAAAGTCCCTACACTTAGCTGTAGGGTTTGTGCATTCCTCTTTTTCTTCTGCTGACTAAGCCGTTTTCCTCCTCTTTTTTCGTCTTCAACCTACATTATCGGAATTTCTACCGACGCCTTGCAGATTAACAATGGCCTTCACTCTAGTAGTTGAAGGTTGGGTTGGGTCCACGTTCGATGTTTGGTCCTCGTTGTACACGCAACGAAGGTAATATTGTTAGCACGCTAAACTAGGCTAACTTAGGCCGAGGAGCTTCACTGCGAACGATACGGCTCCAATTTGGGTACGAAGATAAGAATTGTTAAATTTCCTATTAGTCCTCACGGCCCTCGTTGTACAAGTTTTGAAGTTACTCACATTTGATGTTTCTTCCACAGCACGAATTGATCACAAATTCATCTCGTTGTTCGCCTGCTAAACTATGGTAGTCTGGGCCTAAAGGGTGAGTTTAAGTTTGTTTCCACTCACCCAACTTTCCAATCAGTACTTATGGTCCTAGTTGTTTACGATACGTAGGTTTTGTAGGTCGTGTAAGTACTAGCATGTGATGTTTACCTTCTCAGCAAATATTTAATTATGTGCGCGACTTGATGTTAAGGAGCTAGTCTAGGCTAGGTTGCGCAGCTTCAGCCCGAACAAATACGGCTCCAATTTGGGGACTAAGATTACACAGATGATGATTTTAGTCTACTGAAGTTGTCACCAGGGGCGCTCCACGTCGAGTATTCACCACATTTGGTCCAAATTCAGTAGGATTTATTTATTGTAGGGTCGTGCAGGTCACCTCCTCGATTTATTGTTACCAGCACGGGGACCGGAACATAAAAATAATAATAATAATTCATGATGATTGATTAATCATCATAATGGGGAAAAAATCCTTCTGGAATATCTCACTCAGAGGTCTGACCTCAAACCGTAAGAAATGCTGTGGCATAACCAAGAATCTTTCAGTCTTCAGAGACATTTGACCGCCCTTGATTTGGCAGCAGGCATATTTGACAGCCGGCATGCACGGAAAGCCCAGGGACACCAAAATTGCACAATATCTGAACAAAGTATTTTATTTTTGTTTATTCGTTTATTTAATTGTAGTTGTAAATTGTTAGACTGTGATCTCAAAATATTAAAATTATATATATATATATATATATATATATATATATATATAGTGTATATAATATTTTTCATTACTCAAAGTATGCATCACACTCTCAGACACCTACACGCCTTCCAGACGTCAGCTCATAGTCCTGCGTAAAGATGAAAGTGACTTACTTCAGCCGTAATTTGTAGACATTCTGCGCGGAGGTTCAGGAGTAGGTAAAATAAATATTCATGCAGTTATTTTGCAAATATTTTTCATTGTTCAGTGAAATAGTGCTCTTTGTTTGGCATTGTATTGTTATACCCTCAGCAATGGGCAATGCGGAACCGCTGGGTTTGCCAGTTTTTTGTTTTTTTTTTAAAAGTAACACTTTTGCAACTCACCAATGCAGCCCTTTGCGGGCACAAGCCAGTGCAACCTGTAGGCCTGTCCCAAGACCGCATCAATGCGGAGGGTAGCGTCAGGAAGGGAATCTGGAGTAAAACTGTGCCAAACAAATATGAGCGTTCATCTAAAGAATGTCATCCCGGATTGGTCGTGGAGCGGGTTAAGAACGCCCACCACTTGCCGAGCGTCTGTGGAAATTCAGCTCCTGTGGGTCGAAGACAAAGAGGAGGAGGAAAGTGGATTGGCCGGCAGAAAAAGAAGGGGAATCCACAGAACCTACAACTGAGTGTAGGGAGTTTGAATGTTGGGACGATGACAGGAAAAGCTCAGGAGTTGGTTGACATGATGATTAGGAGAAAGGTTGATATATTATGCATCCAAGAGAGAAGGTGGAAAGGTAGTAAGGCGAGAAGTTTAGGGGCGGTGTTTAAATTATTTTACCATGGAATAGATGCAAAGAGAAATGGAGTGGGGGTTATTTTAAAGGAAGAGCTGGCGAAGAATATCTTGGAGGTAAAAAGAGTATCAGATCGAGTGATGAGGCTGAAATTTGAAATTGAGGAGTAGTAGTAGACTTTAATGTGATTAGTGGCTATGCCCCATGTGTTGGATGTGACCAAGAGGTGAAAGAGAAATTCTGGAAGGAACTTGATGAAGTAGTTCTGAGCATACCAGACAGAGAGAGAGATGTCTGTGTTATGTGACAGAAGATTTTCTGCTAGGTTGAAGGCCAAAGTTTCTAAAACAATGGTGAGACTGGCCATAATGTATGGATTAGAGACTGTGACATTGAAGAGACAACAGGAAGCAGAACTGGAGGTGGCAAAAATGAAAATGTTGAGGTTCTCTCTAGGAGTGAGCAGGATGGGTAGGATTAGAAATGAGTTAATTCGAGGGACTGCCAAAGTTGAATGTTTTGGAGACGAGATTTGAGAGAGCAGACTTTGATGGTTTGGACATATCCGGAGGCGAGGGAGTGAATATATTGGTAGAAGGGTGCTGAGGATGGAGCTGCCAGGCAAAAGACCAAGAGGAAGACCAAAGAAAAGGTTGATGGCTGTTGTGAGGGAGGAGAAAAGGACAGTGGGTGTTAGAAACGAGGATGCTCGAAATAGGCTGAGATGGAACAAGTTGACACGCTGTGGCGACCCCTAACGGGACAAGCCGAAAGAAAAAGATTATTCCAATTGAACCAACTACTGTCTGAGATTTAGAAAGAGGGTCTCAGGAATGCGCAAGGCGTCAACCGAGAGTTTTGGGGTCACAGGCTTCATGTGCCTCTGTCTGTGTGAGAAATGTGTAGGGGTTGAATAGGGGTGAAACAGCAAATGCATCGTCAAAAAACAAAATGTAACAAAAACATCGTGAACATTTTCTGCAAATCAGCAGGTATTTTAAAGCATTGCAAACCTTTGCAACACTGAGACAATTTAATAGTTTTCACAAAGGCTTCTTATCTTGTGAAAGCATGAAACCATAAGGTTTCAGATGGACAGGGTCAAACACATGTTCAGAGAGTGTAGCGCAAGTGGGTTTCCCATAGAAAAGGGCTGCCTTTCACATTTTGTTAAAAAGATGCATATGTCGGAGTAGATGGTAATATCCCTTTATTTATGCATACTTTAGGCTCCGATGAGGCTCTGTGGGATGTTCAATCAAGTGATTGGACCCTACGGGTGATCCAAGTGGGCTTCCTTCCATCATCAAATGTTTCACTGATGGGCCCGCGACACTCTCGTCTGTTCAGCAGTGAATCCCATATTCATCCCCTAGTTGCCATCAATTCTCTTAAATGCCCAAATGGGGTCTTTTCTCTTTATTCACAGCCACTGGCTGGCCTTTTCTGCCGCCTTGGAGAGATGTCTGACTGCCTGAAGGGTTGGGCTTCCGTCAGACTCCCATCTCTCTGAGTAACCTAGATATTGAGAAGGCTATAAACCCTTCGCAACCTACTTCCACCGGGTGTACCTCTGCTCTCCAGTCTTGCTGTTGCACTTTGGGCACAACTCCTGCATACCACAGCCTCTTTGGCTTGTATACCTCCTCGACTTCCTCTTCCAGGGCACATTGTCTGTTTTCCCTTGACAATGGAGATGCTCCAAGACTTACTCGAATTGATCTTCATGCGAGCCAGCTCGATGTTTTCATGTAGCATTTTTAACAAAGGACTTAAAATACTTGCGATCAACAATACAGAGCCATGGTGAGTGTGGTAAGTAAGTGAAGAAACGGGTCCAAGCGGGATGGAACAGTTGGCGGAAGGTGTCTGGTGTTCTATGTGACAGAAGAGTCTCCGCTAGGATGAAGGTCAAAGTTAAAACAGTGGTGAGGCCGGCAATGATGTACGGATTAGAGACGGTGGCTCTGAAGAAACAACAGGAAGCAGAACTGAAGGTAGCAGAAATGAAGATGCTAAGGTTCTCGCTTGGTGTGAACAGGTTGCAAAGGATTAGAAATGAGCTCATTAGAGGGACAGCCAAAGTTGGATGTTTTGGAGACAAGGCTCGAGAGAGCAGACTTCGATGGTTTGGATATGTTCAGAGGCGAGAGAGTGAGTATATTGGTAGAAGGGTACCCAGGATGGAGCTGGTAGGCAAAACAACGAGAGGAAGACCAAATAGAAGATATATGGATGTTGTGAGGGAAGACATGAGGGCAGTTTGTGTTAGAGAGGAAGATGCAGGAGATAGGCTTCGATGGAAAAACATGAACTGCTCTGGCAACCCCTGAAGGGACAAGGCGAAAGAAAAGATGACTGTGGCAGCTCACAGAACTCTCGAACAACAAGGTGCTCGGTAATACTCATTGTCTACGTTGCGCTGCCCTTCTTGCGCTCTTAAAGGGGTACACCATAATTACAGATCTTACAGTATTTTTTAACTCACATCAAGCCTCCTCTTCATGCTATGAAAGGCCAAATGATGATGGCTTGATGCTAGATCGATAATTTAAGTTAATTTTTTTAATTCATTTGAAAGAGACCTTCTGCTCAGATTTTATTTTATTTTTTTTGTAGGAGTTAATGTTTAATGTGTTTTATGAATACATTTAAATTTTGGAAACATGGATGACTGCATAAATTTTATAAGCAATACTATTTTTCAAGTGTAAAGATTTATCCACATATTCTTTAGTGTGTATGGACACAAAAAAATATAGAACATCTTTATGTCAGATGTCAAGAAGTGTTTTTATTGAAACCGGGTTGAAATTGCTCTGAGTGCTCATGGTAGTTTTACAGCTCTAAAATGCATTTACAAGAAACATGTCGTTGTTTTGTCTCTCCAAACCTTCATTGCTGGATTGGCAAAACAGAAGCAAAGACACAAACAAAACTGTACAATGTGAGTGAGATTACATTTGCTCTCACTCTCGCTCTGTCACCCTACCAACCTACTCTACTCTTCTCTAAATATTTTGTCCCATCAGGGTTCGCTACAGCGCGTCACCTTTTTCCATATAAGCTTATCTCCTGCATCTTCCTCTCTCACACCCCTCGCCCCCATGTCTTCCCTCACAATATCCAACAACCATTTTTTTTGTTATTCCTCTCGCTGTTTTTTTTGGCAGCTCCATCCTCAGCACACTTCTGTCAATGTACTTACTCTCTTGCCTATCCCTTGATTTCTTTTCTCCTTGTAGCCTCACCATTCCCCCTCCACCCATCTAATTCACCCACATATATTCTGTTTCACTTGGGCTAATCTTCATTCCTCGCCTTTCCAGTGCATGTCTCCATCTTTCTAATTGTTCCTCCACCTGCTCCCTGCTTTCAATTTGTCAACATCATGTTTCAAAGGGATTCCAGTCTAAGCTCATCTGTCAGCCTATCCATTACCACAGCAAACAGGAAAGGGCAGTCCCACCTCCAACTTAAATTCGACTGTTACACGTACGGCACACCTCACCACTGTTCTGCTGCCCTCCTACATGTCCTGTACTATTCAAACATATTTCTAACATCTTATATTCCTCTTCTTTTTGCCGCTCCTCAGTGCGCTGTGTTCCACTTCTTCTTCACTAACCTCTTTCCTTTTCTGACTTTCTGTATTTTGGGGTTCCACCCCTAAGTCTCCTCGCCTTTCCTTCAAGAAAACACACCAGGTATTCTCCTGCCTGTCTCTCTGATCACCTAGGCTATTATTGTAGTCCAGTCTTCCGGGAGCTCCTTTTGTCCATCAAGAGCCTGCCTCACCTCTTTCCGAAAGGCCGCACAACATTCTTCCTTTCTCAGCTTCCAGGACATGGTTCTCTGTTCTACCTTTCCTTCTCAATCTTCCTCCCCACCACCAGAGTAAAGCTTACAGTCATTAACCTCCTTCAGATAAGATCGTTTGCACAAAATGTAATCCATCTGCATGCTTCTACCTCTCCTGTATGTCACCCTATGTTTCTTTGCCTCTTCTGGATAAAAGTGTTCACCACTGCCATTTCTATCCTTTTTGGAAAGTCCACCACCATCTGTTCCTCAAAGGATCCATCACTTCTTCATCGCCCGTTCCATCACCAACATGTCCATTACGATTTGCACCAATCACAACTCTGTGTGCGATGCTCAGAACTACTTCATCTAGTTCATTTGCGAATTTTCATTTCAACTCTAGGTCGCTTCCTACCTATGGAGCATAGCCGCTAATCACATTATACACAACACCCTCAATTTCGAGTTTCAACCTCATCACTTGATCTGATACTCTTTATACCTCCAAGAAATGCATTCTTTGTCAGCTCTTCCTTTAAATTAACCCCTACTCGTCTTCCCATTGACTCCATGATAAAGTAATCTAAACCTTGCCCTTAAACTTCTAACCTTACTACCTTTCCATCAAGTTATCAACTTTTCTTTTCTTGGCATGATCTGATATGTTGAGGGTAACCTAGCAAGCATTACTTGTTGCTGTTTACCTACACTCCTAGCTTACACGAGCACT
The DNA here is from genome assembly GCF_019802595.1 of Syngnathoides biaculeatus. Lineage (NCBI taxonomy): Eukaryota > Metazoa > Chordata > Actinopteri > Syngnathiformes > Syngnathidae > Syngnathoides > Syngnathoides biaculeatus. Next base: position 986,345 of record NC_084662.1, on the reverse strand, counting down.
TCTGTCCACACGGAAGTAAATTCGAACAGAACACTCTTCAAAATCAAATGAACACAATTGGATTACCTGCACAGCATCCTTTTTAGTTTAAATTTATTTTTTTAATTCATGATGGTCTCATGGTCATGGGCTGGACAAACTATTGGGCCATAAAATCTCCAGGTCTGTTCGAGATTTCCAGGACTCCTCCAGTACACCTTTTTAAAAAAGGGAACACCGCCAAAGTCTGTCAATTCAGAGGCACAGTCCCTGATATGTGATGTTCCAGATGCCTGTCAGCAAGATAGCCCCATAACATCCGGAGGCTTTCAGAACTCAAGTCATACTCATCCACCCCGAGAGCCCTGCTATCAAGGAGCTTTGTAACCACCTTGATGACTTCAACCCCAAAGGTAGGGCAATCCCCTTACAGTCCCCAGACTATGTTTGCTTATGGGTCAATCAGTGGAATTGAAGTCGAAATGTTAGAACCCGCTCTTACCGGTGGTGTCCACCACAGGCTTTGGGGCTTGCATCCCGGGCAGGGATTGACGACAGCCACACCTCTGATCACATGCCTCAACAATGGCGGAAAGGAACATAATCCACACAGCATGTGGACATGGTTCTCCTGGTGGTGGGAGTTAAAACTCCGTCTGACAAACGACTCTGCCTGACATTCCAAACAGATGCCCACTATACGTTTGCCACCGTCGAAGACAACATACCACCAGGTCTTTCCCACCTCTTCAGTTCAGTGTCCACGACATGTGGCTTCAAGATTCAAGAAACCACCACAAAGTCCATCATCAAATGTGGCTTTCAGTGTCCTCGTCCCAAGTCCATGTACTTGTAGCCGTAAGTTTGAACATGGTGTTTGTCATGGACAGTCTGAGAAGAGCACAGAACTCCAATAATAAGGGTCAATGGTCGCAGTGTACAACCAATGCCTTCCAACCAGTGCTATTTACCTTATTGAATGAATAATTTGAAAAATTAGAAATAACCATTATGCTGTACTTATTCTTACTTGTCTGTTTGCAGTACTTTCCTGGATCTGAAGAACCCCTCCAAACTTCATATCAATATTCAGATGATGGACAGAGTAACTCTGCAACTAGCACGGGTACATGAATCGCCTTTAAAATTGTATGTATGGGTACCACATGTATGAGGTCATTTGGGAGGTATTTCTCATTTTGCCGGATGTATGATTTACTGACCTTTTAAACTGGTAACAGCTTAAACTGAAGGCTCTGGCCAGCGTCATCGTAATTCTATAAACCCTGCTGAATTTGGACAGAATGTTGTGAATACTCAACGTGGAATGGTCCTGGCGACGACTTCAGTGGACCAAAATCATCATCTGAGCAATTTTAGTACCCAAAATGTACCCGTTTCGTTCGCATCGAAGCTGCTCGGCCTAAGTTTGCCTATCTTAGACGGCTAACAACAAAACAAGTCTGTTTTCTAATATTTACTGAGAAGGAAAACATAAAACACTCGTATCTACACGTCCTCCAAAACATGCGTAACATATACTACGAGGATAATGAGTACTCATAAGAAGTTGGGCGAGTGGAAATGCCAACTTAAACTTGCTTATCGGCCTAGTACTCCTTAGCTTAGCTTGCTAACCAAGAGACGCGTTTGTGATCAATTCGTGGATGTTAAAGACACATCAAACGTGAGTAACTTCATAACTTGTACGACGAGGACCGTGAGGACTTATAGGAAATTTAACAAGTCTTAGTTTATATTAGTACCCAAATTGGTGCCGTATCATTTGCATTGAACCTGCTCGGCCCAAGTTAGCCTAGCGCGCTAAAAACATTACCTACGTAGAGTATACAACAAGGACCAAACATTGAACGTGGACTAACCTTCAACTACTATAGTGAGGGCCATTGTGGTTTGAATCCATCTCCTTTGTATTTTCACACAGGTAGTATATGATTTGTGTACCTTATGTGCTGACTACGTTTATGTGATTGCTTTCATTTGACTTTAACTTTAATATAGATTAGGTAATATGTGAATTGTCTCTTATGTGCTGACTTTATTTGACTGCTTCTTCTTTTTGACCATCTGTAGCCCATTGGGCAGCACAATATTGTGCTACTGTCGGCCGGTCCCAAAACTGTGCCAAACATATATGAGCGTTCATCTTACGAATTCCATAACGGTTAGGTTGTGGCCCAGGCTTCCTACGCCCGCCCCCGGAAATGTTAATCTGCAAGGCACAGGTAGAAATTGAGATATTGTAGGTCGAAGACAAAAAAAGAGGAGGAAAGCGGCTTAGTCAGCAGAAGAAAAAGAGAAATGCACAGACCATACAGCTGTGTTTAGGGACTTTGAATGTTGGGACTATGATAGGAAAAGATCAGGAGTTAGTTGGCATGATGATTAGGAGAAAGGCTGATATATTTTGCATCCAAGAGAGCAAGTGGAAAAGTGAGTAAGGCTAGAAGTTTAGGTGCTGGGTTTAAATCAGTGATGAAAGTTCTCTGGATTGTCCCGGAATTCCAGATTTTTTAATTTTCATGAAAATAGCTCCGGAAAATTGTGGAAACATTGCCTAAGATTAATCCGCATATTAGTTGACAACATTGGACGAACATGCGTTTGAGTTCGTTTAGCTTTCACGAGCGTAGCCATGTTGAGGCACTAACACGAGTAAGAGTAACGCCCCTCCCCTCGCATTCCCTCAAGACATCGCTTATTTTGTGTGTGGTCTTGACATTAATTTGTGTCAATTTCATAAATGTTGTTATCTAGACAATGCTCCAAAACAACTGCTATTCACCCGGAAACAGGAAATGCAAGTTAACCGAGGGGTTACTGAGCATGTACGGAGCATGTAGGAAAACGCATGTTAAGAACTGCTTCACATAATGCGAGCGCATTTACGTCGAAAGTCATCAACATCATGAGCCATGTCAAAGAAAATTCAGTTACACCATGGAATGTGTAATTTCAAACGCAAATGATCTTATCTAGATGAAAATATATGTTCAACTGTTCCATAAAATGCATATATTGTTCAATGTATTTGCCCAAAAATATAAGTCTTTATGACTTAAAGTAGTTGAACTTTGACCTAGTTTCTCATGCCTGCAAAACGACTCATTTCATGGGCGGACCTCTGACGTCACAAAATCTGGGATGGGCTGTTTTGGTGGGAGTCTTTTGTATTGACGCTGAAGAAAAACCCATTCATTTCAAGAATTTGTCAGTGATTTAAACCAAAACCAATCCATAAAAATTATTTAATATTATTTTCATTTTATCTTATTATTATTATTAAAACTGTGCCAAACAAATATGAGCGTTCATCTGGGATGATACGGGAGAAAAAGCAGCATTATATTATTATATTTTTACTTATTTGTGAAAATATACCAACTTAGACTACGTTATCAGCTTCTGTGTATTTGGTGTAATAAGAAACATTTTACATGCACCTGAGTCTTGCCTCCACTACTCTTTCCCATAACTTCATAACACTTTAAGAAAGGGAACGGAAAGGTGTTTTCAAGCTACACACTCCTCAGCCTTCCTGGTAAGGTCTATTCAGGGGTGTTGGAGAAGAGGGTCCGTCGGGAAGTCGAATCTCAGATTCAGGAAGAGCACTTTGGTTATCATTTCATCATCTTACATATGATCAGCAATAGTAATAATAAAATGAAATAAATAAATACATAAAACAAATAAAAATACATGGGGAAAAATTAAGAACAAGAACCAGCAATTCCACATTTTTCTTTTATCTAAATATACCTACACAACAGTTCCATTTTTAAAAAAATTATTAAACACTCCATGGGTGTTATTTTTCAACAACTGAAATAACTCAGTTTTAACCCTCTCCTCTCTCACTGAACGCTGTCTGACTGGTCCTTTAAACATGCCTTTAAATAATATATGGGTACGCCATGAAAGTGAATTCAAAGTGCAATAAAATTTCAACTTCCCATAATGCTAACGCCTGGGCTTGTTTCTCTGCAACGAGATGGTCCCATCTGCGGGTAATGGGAGACAGTGACATCCGAAGTGTGTTGCTTATGTCCAGTTTATTCCGTTGTTTTGTTTTGGTTGCTGTCACTCCAGAAAACCCCGCTTCACATGGATAGGATGTCGGAAATCGCAACAGTGTTTTCAGTGCCTTGGTGGCGATCTCCGGGTATTCTGCCGTGACTTTAATCCAGAACATTAGCAGAGTTGTTGTCTCGAAGATACTGTACTTTTAAAGCCAGGGTCGTTTGCGATCTCCGCGGTTGTTCTTGTTGCACAGACAAGCTGGATTCACCTGGTTTGTTGATAAGTGGGTTGCGGATCCATCCTTTGGTAGTTCGTGGGTTCTTTTTGGTTAAGAAGTAGTGCTTCAACTCTTTTAATGGCGAAGACAGGCGATCGTGCACCAGCTGGGGAAATGAAGGCTCAGTCTCACACAAAATCCATGCTGTTTAAAACATGTTAAATATGCCTCTGTTCATGCGGTGTCCCCACAAATCCAGTTTGGCTTTAAATCCAGCTACTTTATCTGCATACTTGAAGACTGTTGTCATTTTCCCCTGAAATGATTCATTCAACGGGGTGAATATGTCACACAAGTAAGCCAGTTTTGAGACCCATTCCTCGTCACTGAAATGTGCTGTCAGTGGCGACTTCTTTTCTGAGAGAAATCTTTGCAGCGGCTCTTGTAATTCAAACACTCTTGCGAGCGATTTCCCTCTGGATAACTTATTTTCGTGTATAAGAGAAGCCGTGTGTGCGCTTTGTCCATCTCCTCACTAAGATCCTCAAAAAGTCACGAGTTAAGGGTGTGTGCTTTGTTGTTGTTAATAACTTTTTTTTTCTTGGAAGTTGTAGGCTCTTCTGTATCTTCACTGAGCATTTCCCACTTCGAAAAGAAACTTTCCAAAGACGGATTTTTTACTCATTTTGTAGCTTGTGGAGATACATTTTGGTCCTGAAGTGACTGCGATGTAACCAAGAGAGTCCGGTCATTTTTCAAAATAAAAGATTGTTCAGACTTGGAAAATGCATGCAACGGAACTAATTAATTATTTCTTCGGTGGCCCAATACCGATTGATCCACAGACCGGTACCGGTCTGCGGCCTGGTGGTTGGGGACCATTTTTACAGTGGACCAGCTCTACACCCTTGGCAGGATCCTTGAGTGTGCATGGGGTTCTCCAACCAGTCTGCATGTGTTTTGTGGACTTGAAGGCGTTCAATTATGTACCTCGTGGAATCCTGTGGTGGCTTCGTCTGGATTATGGGGTACTTAACTCCTTGAAACAGGTTCTTTGGTCCCCGTGCGACCGGTGTCAAAGTTTGGTCTACAGTGCCGGCACTAAGTTGGACTTGTTTCTGATGAGAGTTGGACTCCTTCAAAACTGCCCTTTGTAACTGTTTTTCATTTACTTTACTTACTTCACTTTTACTTTAGGGAGATAATTTCTAGGTGTAGAGGGGGTCCAGTTTGGTGGCCTCAGCATTGCATCTCTGCTCTTTACAGATGATGTGGTTCTGTTGGCTTCATCAAGTCGTGATCTACAACCCTCACTGGAGTTTTTTGCAACCAAGTGTGAAGTAGGTCAGTTGAGAATCAGCAACTCCAAATCTGAGACAATGGTCCTCAGTCAGAAAAGGGTGGCATTCCCTCTGCGCATCAGGGATTAGATCATTCCCCAAGTGGAGGAGTTAGAGTATCTTGAGATCTTGTTCACGAATGAGGGAAGAATGGAGCGGGTAATCGACAGGCGGATCAGTGCAGCGTCTGCAATGATGCGGACTTTGTATGGGTCCTTTGTTGTAAAGAGGGCGCTAAGTCTAAAAGCGAAGGTCTCAATTTACCAGTCAATCTACGTTGCTACGCTCACCTATGATCAAGAACTGTATCCCGGATATAAGCAGCACTGGATGCGCCTATCCCACCAGAAAGAGATCCTGGGGACGACCCAGGACACACTGGAGAGACTATTTTTTGTCTGGTCTTGGAACACCTCGGGATCCCTCTGGAAGAGCTGGATGGAGTGGCTGGAGAAAGGGAAGTCTGGGCATTCCTGCTCAAGCTATTATCCGGCCCCCCGGTAGAAGATGGATGGATATTTTCATTAAATTTTTTTATGTTGCTTAAATGTATGCCGTGACGCAGGAGAGACTTTAATTTCATTGTATAGTCATATGATGACATTAAATGGAATTCATTTATTTATTAATGGCAATGTTTAAAATAATGAAACACTAAAGGTTAGTGCAGAGTCGCAAGGAAAAAAAAGGTTTTCTGTAGTTTTACAAATGGAAAATGAGGGAGGGGCCTTCCTCAAAATTTAGGGGGTGTCATTCTGTTATTTCTGTGGTATGTGAGAAATGAAAGAAAGCAGTAAAAATAAAGGGCTCTGTTGCAGTGTGAGCTGGCCGTTGGTCAATGTCGGGATCCTGTGCAGTCCAATCTGTGACTGCAGAAGCTCCCTCAAGGGAAGTGGAAGATCACCCCTTTGGCAGGGAAAGAGCTTGAGCTGCTGTGCGGGTTTGAGAAATTCTGACTTTATATAGTCAGGCTCACCTCAACACACAGCTTGTGCTGTGGTGCCAGACGTCTTGAGAGGGGTTGGACTCTGAAATTGCCCTGGGCCTAGCCTTGCTACCTTTCCACCTATTCTCTTGGATGCGCAGTATAGCAACCTTTCTCCGAATGATCCTCTCCTTGATGAACCTCATGTTAAATACATTTTAAAAATTAACAAATTGCCATAAAAATGATCCATTCATATCATATTATTGCTCCAGTGTGACTTGGAAATAAGATTTTTGACCTTCTTCCTAAGAGGCGTGGAATTGCATCTGCTGCTGGTTGCACCAACAGCAATTTATAGAAATATATTTATTATTTATATTTACATTATACATTATATTTTTACTTTTTATATATTTATGTAGAAATGTGGTTTTTTTTGTTACTACAGTGTGATGACTAGTTTAAAAAAACAAAATCCACATTACACAGATCACTTGAAAATTACATTTTTGTTTATTCGTGTGTATTACTAAAGGGACAATAAAAAGAATAAAATAATCCCTCTCTACGTCACGGATCACCTATCGCGGATTCAGTGCATTGCGGATCCCCGGAACCCCCCCCCCCTCCCAAAAAAAAAAAAAAAAAAAAACCTGATCGCTACATACTAGTGCGCCATCCCTGGTGCGACGACATGGCTCGATGAAGCAAAAAAAAAAAAAAAAAAAAAAAAACAAGTACAGTACTATAGCGGGAAGCTGCAGATAGGGTATAATGAGCCATCCCCACCAAAGACGACATGGACCAATGAAGCAAAAAAAAAAAACTCCAGCATACATGAGGACAGTACTGCACTGTATATTATGGGGGAAGGCAATGCGCCATCCTCGGCACAGTGACATTGACCAATCAAGCAAATACATAAATAAAATTAAAAAGCCGCATTGATAAGGTATAATGCGGCATCCCCAGGAAGACTGCAAGGCAAAAAAAAAAGCAAAAAAAAAAAAAAAACTCATGGTTTTTCACTTTCTGTGGGTGAGTCTGGTACCAATTAATTGCGAAAAACGGGATTACTGTATATCTGATTCCGACATAGAGCTCGTGCACATGACGTCAGTTTTCACAATACCATATTGGCAGTCACACCGAGCTGCTCTGCAGCGCAGGAGTGGTTGAACCGAAACAGATTTTTCATTGCCTGAGACCTGTTGTACTGGTTGTCACAATAGACGAGACATTTCTTCAAAGATATAATTTTAGGGTTCTCATTACCGGTCGTGACACACAAGATGGCGGACATATAGATAGGTTTCCAATTTGCTTGTAGTGACACACAAGATGGCGGACAAGGGAATCCTGGGACTGTGGTGATGTCATCGGAAATCTATGTATTGAATACCAGCTGAAAAGATGAGAAAAGATCGATGGATTGCCAAACAAAGCTGCTCGTCAGTACAGGAGTCATTGAACCGGAGCAGATTTTTCACAATGCCCGAGACCTATTGTGTTGTTGGCTGTCACAATCAATGAGACAGTTCTTCAAATCGTTCATTCTATGGAATACTAGCTGAAAAGGGGAGAAAACATAGATGGATTTTGGCAATTAAACGGGATGGATGGTGCCCAACGAAATCATCGATCATTTCATTTCAGGTCGGAATTATTCTTCTCAATCTCAAATTATCAACAATTATTTAGAAATTGACTCATTTGAGAACAATGTGTATTCAAAAATAATAAACCGTTTGTCACAGAGTGGTTTACGGAGGTTAACCTATGGCAGAAATACACGTGTACGGAAGAGTCTAGTCCTTGTCCTAAATTTTTTTTCCAATCATAGTTAATGAATGCGAGTTTGTATCAAACCATGGGTCATTGATTTAAATATTGGTATTTGTGTTGAAAAAATCTGAGTGGGTCCATCACTACGTGGGATTTATTCCTGATTGAGAACAGATCCAGCAACGACGTATTTGTATGCGTCCAGACAGCTTTCAAACTCTTCTGTGTAAATCTCAATGACTCAATCACCAGATATATGTGTATATCCAGTTGTCCAAGACAAGCAGAAACAAATTAATAGTTAAATCTCTTTATCGGCAAAAACATCAACTTTGGCATTAAATAAGGATCCTCTATGCCAAGTGTCTCTCATTTTTCTACGTACCTTCGTTTATTATCACCTTCTAAATGTTTAACGGTATCGGACAAAACTCTGGGTGTCATTGTATAAAACGTATTTTCGTTTTGTCTCAACAGAATTACCTTGCAACAATGCTTTGTTTGACTGGCAATATGGCGACGTAAACAAAAATCACATGGTTTTATGACATAGGTGCACAAGTTCTATACGACTGCTAATGCTCACCGAGCAGGAAAATGAGATTTAGGAAAGAACACCCGGATTCACCAGTCAATTATCCTAGAAGATTTTAATCTAGCTAAATTTAACCAGGAACTCCCAAAATATAGGCAGCATGTAAAAGGTCTCACGTGGGAAAATAACTCTCTAGACCACTGTTGTACTTCTCTTAAAAACTCATCGCACTCATCCCCTTGGCTCTTCTGATCACTGCTTACTCTACTTATTACCTATATACAAGCACTTAAGTGTGCGAAGCCTTCGGTAAAGTCAGTTAAAAAGTGGACCAACGAGGCAAAAATAGAACTTCAAAGCTGCTTTAACTGCACAGACTGGAGTGTCTTTGAAAATTCAGCGAGCAGCCTTGATGTAGTTAATAGATATGTTAACGTGTATGTCAGTATCTGTGAGGTGTGTTTTTCAACAATAACTTTTGACATATTCAATAACAACAAGCTGTGGTTTACAGCCAGACTTAGAGAACTCCCCCATGCTAAAAAGGTTGCATATCGTCGCGTGGATAGGGCCCTGCGCAATCGCTCTAGAAACCAGCTGACTAAAGAAGTTAACGTTGCAAAAAAGGACTATGCAGCTAAACTGGAAAAACATCTTGGCGCTAATGACTCCAAATCAGTCTGGCACGAATTATAAACGCTCACTAATTAAAACCGACATTCTTCCAAGTAGAAAAGAAGAGCGGGCTAGCTGACAACCTTAATAGCTTTTACTGCAGATTTGTTAAAAGTCACTTTCACACCATGCACCAACCCACCAAGCCGTACTACCTTCTACTCCACCATTTAACATCCATTAAAGGGACGTTAGGTGGGTCTTCAAACAACAAAAGATCAACAAAGCCCCGGGCCCAGACTTTATGGTCCCCATCCTTCCTCAAAGTCTGCCCAGATCAACTTGCTCCTGTCTTCTCAAAGATCTTCAGTTTCTAGAACTGTGTGAAGTACCAACCTGCTTCAAATGCTCAACCATCATCTTCTTTTTCTTTTCCTTTCGGCTTGTCCCGTTAGGGGTCGCCACAGCGTGTCATCTTTTTCCATCTTAGCCTATCTCCTGCATCTTCCTCTCTAACCCCAACTGCCCTCATGTCTTCCCTCACCACATCCATAAACCTCTTTGGTCTTCCTCTCGCTCTTTTGCCTGGGAGCTCCATTTTCAGCACCCTTCCCCCAATATACTCACTCTCTCGCCTCTGAACATGTCCAAACCATCGAAGTCTGCTCTCTCGAATCTTATCTCCAAAACATCCAACTTTGGCTGTCCCTCTAATGAGCTCCCCATAACAGGCAGCAGTTTCAAGTCTTAATAACTACAGGCCTGTTGCCTTGACATCTGTGGTCATGAAGTCCTTTGAACGCCTTGTGCTGGACCACCTCAAGAGCGTCACAGGTCCACTGCAGTTTGCCTATTGAGCTAACAGGTCTGCGGATCATGCCGTCAGCATGGATCGGCACTTCATCCTTGAACATCTTGACTCCGAGGGAACACATGCGAGGATCCTGTTCGTGGACTCCAGCTCTGTGTTTAACACCATCATCCCTGAACTCCTCTCTTCCAAAATTCTCCAGTTCAGCATCTCGCCTGCCATCTCCCAATGGATCTACAACATCCTGGCGGGCAGGACACATCATGATCTGCACTGGGGCACCCAAATGTTGTGTCATCTCCCCTCTGCTCTTCTCGCGCTACACAAATTACTGCACTTCGAGGCAGCCGACTGTCAAACTCCTGAAGTTCGCAGATGACGCCACAGGAAGGAAACAGGAAGGGGCTCAGTGCAGATCCCTGATGCAGTCCCAACTCCACCTTAAATTCTTCAGTCACACCTACGGCACATCTCACCACTGTTCTGCTGCCCTCATACATGTCCTCTACTATTCTAACATATTTCTCTGCCACACCAGAGTTACTTATGCAGTACCACAGTTCCTCTCTTGGTACTCTGTGATAGGCTATTTCTAGATCCACGAAGACACAATGTAGCTCCTTTTGACCTTTGTACTTTTCCACTAGCATCCTCCATTAAAATAATTCATATGTGGTACTCTTTCTCGGCATGAAACCATACTGTTGCTTGCAGATACTTCTATCTATACTTCTATCAGATACTCCACTACTCTTTCCCATAAATTCATTGTGTGGCTCAACTTTATTCCTCTGTAGGTCCCACAGCTTTGCAAATTGCATTTTTTCTTAAAAATGGGAACTAGCACACTTTTCCTCCTTTCTTCAGGTATTCTCGCATCTGCTATTCCGTTGAATTAGTTGGTCAAAAACTCCACAGCCACCTCTCTAAATTGCTTCCATACCTCCACCGGTATATCATCAGGACCAACACCTTACCACTTTTCATCCTCTATAGAGATATTCTAACTTCTTCTTTACTAATCATTGCCACTCATCAATCATTGGTCCTTCACACTTGCTTCTTCTACTCTTCCTTCAGTCATTTTATTCATTAATTCTGTTTAGCACACGACTGGCACCTCTCAACATATTTCCGTCTCTATCCTTGATAACCCTTACCTGCTGCACATCCTTCCCATTTCTATCCCTCTATCTGGTCAACCTGTAGAGATCCTTTTCTCCTCCTTTCATGTCCAACCTGGTGTACATGTGGTCATATGCCTCTTGTTTAGCCTTCGCCACCTCTACTTTAGCCCTACGTCGCATCTGAATGTATTTATTTCACCTCTCCTCAGTCCTCTGTGTCCCACTTTTTCTTTGCTAACTACTTTTCTTGTATGACTTACTGTAATTTGGGGTTCCACCGCCAAGTCTCCTTCTGTCACAACCAGAACATAGGGCTGAACCCAATATGCACAAATCACAGGACCAGGTACAGTTCGGGAAGCGTGTTCATTTTGTCCCAGGTAGGAGGGCAGACATTACAACAAGGCAGCAGTTACAGAATCAGCAGGCATAAAGGCAGGGTGGATAACAAGGCAGGGTTCGGTATACAGAGTAGCAAAGACGTAGACGAAGAGTTGCGGGACCGTGACACAGAAGTACAACCATCTGGCAAGGACCAGACCAATATCTACATGGACCGTAATCACCAAAGACAGACGCAGGTGAAGGCATCTGTTCATTGGAGCAGGGCTGACACACCCATGACACCTTCTCCCCTTCCCTACCAGATGACATACCAAGTACTCTCCTGCTTGTCTCTCTGATCACCTTGGTTGTAGTAGTCCAGTCTTCTGGGAGCTCCCCCTGTCCACCGAGAGCCTGCCTCACCTCTTTCCAAAAGGCCGCACAACATTCTTCCTTTCTCAGCTTCCACCACATGGTTCCCTGCTCTACCTTTGTCTTCTTAATCTTCCTACCCACAACCAGACTTATCCTCACTGCTGTGGAGCTACACTCTCCCCTACCACTACCTTACAGTCAGTGACCTCCTTCATATTTCATCGTCTGCACAAAATATAATCCACCTCTGTGCTTCTATCTCCGCTCTTGTAGGTCACTCTATGTTCCTACCTCTTCTGGGAAAAAAATTGTTCACTACTGCCATTTCAATCCTTTTTGCAAAGTCCGCCACCATCTGTCCCTCACGGTTCCTTTCCTGGATGCCATACCTACCCATCACTTCTTCATCGCCCCTGTTTCCTTCACCAACAATCTATACCAATCCCAACTCTCTTTCTGTCTGGGATGCTCAGAACTGTTTCATCTAGTTCCTTCCAGAATTTCTTATACCACTCTAGATCACATCCTACCTGTGGGGCATAGCTGCTGATCACATTTTGCATAACACCCTCAATTTCAAATTTCAGGCTCATAACTCAATCTGATACTCTTTTCTCCTCCAAGATATTATTAGCCAGCTCTTCCTTCAAAATAACGCCTATTACATTTCTCTTTCCATCAACTCCATGGTAAAATAATTTAAACCCTGCTCCTCAACTTCTAGCCTTACTACCTTTCCACCTGCTCTCTTGGATGCACAATATATCAACCTTACTTCTAATCATCATGTCAACCAACTCCTGAGCTATTCCTGTCACAGTTCTAACATTCAAAGTCCCTACACTGAGTTTAGGTTCTTCTTCTGCCGAAGAATCCGCTTTCCTCCTATTCTTTGTCTTGACCCAGAGTAGCTGAATTTCCACCAACACCCTGCAGATTAACAGTGCTGGGTTTGGGTGTTGTTAATCAATTCTAAAGCTTAGTGGAAGCCAGCGTAAGGACTTTATAATTTGAGGTATATGCTGTTTTCTCTTTGTTCTTTTCAGAACTCGAGCTGTCGCATTCTGAATAATCTGCAGCTGTTTCATGCTCTTTTTTTTTGGGAGAGTCAGAAAACTATGACAGTAGTCAAGTCTACTTGAGATAAAAGCATGGATGATCTTCAGGTTGACACATACAAGCCTTCACTCTCTAAAAAATGTATCTCTGGTAAAAGTTTTTGTGATTGATTTTATATGACTGTTGAAAATCATGTCAGAATCTATCAGAACACCAAGGTTTCAGACTTGGTCTTTTTAAAGCTAATGAGTCGGCACGGTGGAGGAGCTGGAAAGCATTGGCCTCACAGTTCTGAGGTTCCGGGTTCAATCCCGGACCTGCCTGTGTGAAGTTTGCATGTTCTTCCTGAGCCTGCGTGGGTTTTCTCCAGGCACTCCGGTTTCCTCTCACATGCCAAAAACATGCAACATTAATTGGACACTCTAAATTGCTCCGATGTGTGAGTGCGGCTGTTGTCACGGAGTGCCCTGCGATTGGCTGGAAACCCGTTCAGGGTGTGACCTGCGTCCTGCCCGTTGACAGCTGGGTTAGGCTCCAGCACTCCCCACAACCCTTGTGAGGATAAGTGGCAAAGAAAATGGATGCATGGGGTCTAGGCATTCACAGGCAACAATTCTCTTTTCTTTATTGCCAAAAACAATTGTTAGTTTTGTTGTGGTTTAATTGAAGAAAATTTTGGCTCATCCAGTTATTTATCCGTTTTAGACAGTGGCACAACACTTTAATAGATACTTTTCACGTGACATCATGAGTCGCATGACTTTTGTTTACGACGCCCACTAGACGGCAAAATTACAAAACAACTTTTGTTTTTTAGTGATCGTTTTGTGAATATTGGCTTACTTATAAGCGTGTTACGGCCTTCTAATCATGGTATTTCATTGTGTGACTTTTGTTTGTAAGAACAGACAGAAAAAGGGGTCTGACACTTCAGGCCTTGTTCACCTTTTGATGGGCATTCAGCTAATTTACTGCTGTATCATACACACTTGTTACATATTTTTACGGATATCTTTGGGCTGTTAATATGGCTACTAGCACCCGGTTTGCGGTGGATAAAGCCAACCTCGGGCTAGCTATAGCCTTTTGCTAACTCTTGAGAGCGGGCTATGCCGATAGCTTTTTCAAGTATGAGCGCCGCTGGCTGTGTAACTTTCCCGCACACTTGAGTTGTTTGCGAAAACTATCCGGTCTCTGACCATCTCATCACTGTTTGCGTAGTTGCAGTCTTTAAAAACAGTAGTTTAGTTCTGTCACAAAGTGCTCGCATGACTCAAAGTTACCTTGCACCTTCTCGTCAAACTTATATTTAGCAAATACAGGGTTTGCTTTCAGAGTGAGGTAATCAGAAATTTTTTTGTAATAGGTTTTTAGCAACTTATCTTTGTCTCCAGTCAGTGACCACGTATTGCTGACATCCCGTCCTTTATCGCCGATCCACAGCAGGAGGAAACTGCACTTTTCCTCTTAAGGTTTGTTTTTAAGCGGTCCCGTGAACATGAGTTTGGAGTGTTGCTTGAATTGCCGCCACGCATCTGGTATATTGGATGAGTTGGAACACCACCTCCTCGTTGTCTCTTTTTTTTTTTTTTTTTTTTTTTCCCCTGAGTCCATTTTTTTTCCCGTGAGTCCGTAGTTATACTACAGGGACTCTGACACCATGTTATGATCTTGCTGTTATTGAATAACGTAGACGTGAGTCCAACTGTACTTTTTAACGTGGGTGATATTTATTTCACTTTTCCCCGCCAACCTCTCTCGCTCACTTCCTTTCATCCTGTCTCGTCGCGCCCCGCTGAAGTTGCCACAAACACAATTACACCACACTTGTTATATCCGACAGTGATGAAAGTATTCCGGATTTTCCCCGAATTCCAAATTTTTTAATTTTCATGAAAATTGCTCTGGAAAATTGAGGATAAATTGCCTAAAATTAATCCGGCTATTAGTTGTCAACTTTGAACGAACATGCGTTTGAGTTCGTTGTTTTGCTTTCACGAGCGTAGCCATGTTGAGCCACGAAGACTAGTAACGCCCCTCCCCTTGCATTCTCTCAAGACGTTGCTTATTTTGTGTGGTCTTGACATTAATTTACGTGTTTATTTCATAAATGTTAACAAAACAACCGGTATTCACCCGGAAACAGGAAATGCAAGTTAACCGTACTGAGCATGTACGAAAGTGCATGTTCCGAGCCTCTTCATGTAATGCGAGCGCATTTACGTCGAAAGTCATCAACATTATGAGCCATGTCAAAGGAAATTCAGTTACACCAGGGGTGCTCATTGCATCGATCGCGAGGCAGTGTGATGGGGTAAAAAAAAAAAACCTAAAAAAAAAACCCATGAGATTATGATCCACTTAGTCGATTGATTCAGGTGTGGCCAATACGTCGAACGCATGCACATAAAGGCGCGTTCTAGCAAGCCGGCCTCCTATTAACGGCAGTCACGTGATGCGTGCCCCCCCCTCCCCCCAACTAATCTTTCAGCATTTTCAAAACATTGCGAGTAAAGACTGTGTTTATTCCTTGACAGGCCAGTGCATTTAACTTTTCTGCAGATCAAGTTTGTCAGATCAAGAATTTTTATGGATGAAAATTTTTAAATACCGTTTTATATCATGTTCTACTAATATCAGTTGAAATTGGAAATGATCATTTCTGAGTTTTAAATTTTAGTTTTCTATTTATTTTATTTTTAATTTACAGTTATGTTATATGAATCGAGTAAGTTATTTTAAGGCCATCCCTAATCACACCTGCAACACACTCGTACATTTTTCAAATGTCACTGTGTGTGTGTGTGTGTGTGTGTATTTATATATATATATATATATATATATATATATATATATATATATATATATATATGTCTAAGATATTGAGCAATGTGGTTGAGAGTATCATTACAACGCAACATAAGTTTGAGACTTAAACGTGAATAGTAATTATTACAGATCAACTTCTTTAACATGCTTTGCTGTACGGTGTAGAAATTTTAGGATATATTTTCGTGTCTATTCTATATCTATCGTATAATATGTATAATGTGGGGAAAAGAATAATTGTAGATGTCTTTTTACTGAATAGTTCACTTAATTCATTTGTCTTGAGATAAGATGGCATATTTTAGTGACAAATGTGATTTTGTGCTCTCCAGGGATAGGGGGATGGAGGGCAAAAAAAATATGGGCTTGGCCCTTGGGGAACTTCTGCCCACTTTTTTTTGGTTAGGCTTTAGAAATTTTACTGTCAATTTTTGTCTGAATTTTGTTCACAGATATTGCCAGAATGCACCACAGCCATCCATTTTTTCAAAAATTTCCCAGAGGGGCATGCACCCGGACCCCGCTAGTGCTTGCATTCATATTTTGGGGAATTTTCATGAAAGTCCACTTTCATCGCTATATCCGAAAAGTACTATAGCTCAGTCTAATAATAACGAGACTATACTTGCTCTCGGGTTGCACATGTGGCTTCTTTCTTTATTCTCAATCACCTCTGTGATCCTTTGTGTCCGTAGGACAGCAATCAGTCGTACACTGCACAAATCTGGCTTTCATGGAAAAGTGGCAATACGAAAGCCATTTCTCAAAGATATCCATAAAAATTCTCATTTAAAGTTTCCCACAAGCCACCTGGGAGACACACCAAACATGTGGAAAAAGGTGCTCCGGTCAGATGAAACCAAAATCGATCGTTTTGGCCACAATGCAAAACGATATGTTTGGTGTAAAAAAAAAAAAAAAAAAAAAAAAACGCAGCTCATCACCCTGAACACACCATCCATCCCCACTGTCAAACATGGTGGTGGCAGCCTCATGGTTTGGGCCTTCTTTTCTTTAGCAGTGACAGTAAAGATGGTTAAAATTGATAGGAGGAGGAATGGATCCAAATACAGGACCATTCTGGAAGAAAACCTGTTGGAGTCTGCAAAAGATCTGGGACTGGGACGGAGATTTATCTTCCAACAGGACAAAGATCCAAAAAAGCCAAATCTACAATGGAATGGTTCACGAATAAATGTGTCCAGGTGTTAGAATGACCAAGTCAAACTCCAGACCTGAATCCAATCGAGAATCTGTGGGCAGAGCTGAAGACTGCTTTTAACACACTGTCTCCATCCAACCTCACTGAGCTCGAGCTGTTTTGCAAGGAAGAATGGGCAAGAATTTCAGTCTCTCGATGTACATAACTAATAGAGACATACCCCAAGGGACTTGCAGCTGTAATTGCAGCAAAAGGTGGCGCTATAAAGTATTAATGCAAGGGAGCCAAAAAATACTGCATGCCCCACTTTTCAGGTTTTTATTTGATAAAAAAAAGTTTAAAATATAAAATAAATGTCATTCTGCTTCACGATTGTGTCCCACTTGTTGTTGATTCTTGACAAAAATTAATTTTATATCCTTACGTTTGAAGCCTGAAATGTGGCGAAAGGTTGAAAAGTTCAAGGGGGCCAAATACTTTCACAAGGCACTGTACAGGCTGAATAGGAGAGTCCAAGAACTGACCCTTGAGGTACCCCATAGGTCATTGTCATTTGTTGAGATTGAACACTTCCAATTGTTACAAAGTAGCTAATTTCCTTCAGGTAGACCTAACCCATTTAAAGTGCCACCGACACAAAAATCACATTTTAAAATCGGCATTGTTATCAAAACTACAAATAATATTAATCACTTTGATGATAATACTAATCAGAAAAAAATGAGCTGGGAGCGTTTTATAAAAGCGCAAAGTTGCATAAGTCTGACTTGACACAATGCGCATCCCAGTGGTGGCCATATTTGTCTGTGACGTCATGTGCAGCCATCACACGAGATCGAAAACACGCTGTGCCGATGGCAATGGCAGATGAACAAGAGCGATTTTCAGATTTTTCTGATAGCCCTTCTGAGACTGAAGCTCTTTTTGAAGAAAAAAACATCTCAGAAGCGAGTGAAGCGACTGGGGCCATATCGTTTTCAGCCATATTTAGACGATATGCGGATGACTTCCCCACTCACAACAGACTCCCCAACAGACACAGACGAGGAGATGAAGGACCCGATGAAATACTCAAAATGACTGGCCCATAATTTTTAGATTTCCTAACCCCTTTTACTCAGGAGGACCCCTGCCGGGCAAAGTAAATATCATTGATGTTACCAAAACTCATCTCGAGCTGTGTGTTATGTGTCTTATAATTTTAGTTATTCATTCTTTATTCTTTTTATTTTCCCTTCTTACGTACTTTATTAAGACGCAGGTCTTTTGTTATGTTCTGAGAGAATGAATCTGTATTACGTCATCGGACAGGGGTTTCTTGAATGTTCCGATAAGGACGAGGATGACTGTTGATTGAGCTTTTTGTTATTTTTTTTTTTGTTGAACAAACTGATGATTCCATTCCGGCTGATTTTTTTTTTTTTTTTTTCCTCCGGTTAACATGAAATTTCATGTTTTTGGTGTTAATGGCACTTTAAAGGCCGTTCCACTTTGTCCTACCCATGTTTCCAACCTGTGCAGCAGTATATTATGATTTACAGTATCAAAAGCTGCACTGAAATCCAACAAGACCAAAATTGACACCTTTCCTGAGTCAATATTCAACCTGATATCATTTACCACTTTGGTAAGAGCAGAGTCTGTACTGAGATGAGATCAGAAACCTTGTTTGAAATTTGTCAAAAGTCCATTTAAAGTCTAGAAATTGCTGAGTTGATTAAAAATAACTTTCTCAATGCTTTGAAAGGAAGATTTGAGATGGGTCTATCTCTTGCTAACTTGGAATAGCCCAGAGGTCTGTTTTTTATATGAGGCTTAATAGCAGCTACTTGAAGAGCTTTAGTAAACTTGTCAACATTGTTTTCTTTCCATTTTTTTGGGCAACTATCAAATTCTGGCGAGGTAATCGAGATTTCCATAGGTGGCTTCAGATGTCGAATCATTTTTATCATTTTGCTAATTTGTGCTGACCTTTGACCTGATGGTATGTATATTTTCACAAAAGTAACATGCTAACTCATTGCATTTGTCGGCTGTTCCGAGTTCTGATTGCGGAGTGGTGGCGGGGGGTTGTGAGCTTGTCAATCACAGCAAACAGAGTGCGAGTATTGTTGAGGTTCTTACTATTGATTTCAGAAAAGTGTTGCTTTCAAGGCCTGATTAACTCTTGGTTAAAATTGCAAAGACAGTGTCAAGGGCATAGTCAATTTGGAGTTTAGTTTTTCTCCGCTTAAGTTCTGCTTTGTTGCACTGATTTAGAGGTCTTGACCTTCAATGTGCTCCTGCACGGTGTTTCATGGAGTGACATCATTCATGGGATTTGTTATTTTCCAGGTGAAATTGTCCAAATGTTCAAGTGACTCAGCATTCAGTCTCTGGCACAGCCACAGTCCCCATAAACGTAGTGGCAGTACTCTTTTATGTACTTTTTCTTAATTGAGATAGTGGTTGTCTGAATTTTGGAAGAATTTGTGATTCACAAAGATCGACAAAAATCGCCATATCCTTAATGCCAATCAATGGAATTTCACCCTCATTAGAGATGACCAGGACTAAGATGTGACCATGAGTGTGAGTTGGATTCTTAATATTTTGAAAGAGGTCAAATGAGTCTTGTATGACAGAAACTTTGGATGTTTTTTTCTGTGTTATTGTCAACATGAATGTTAAAGACCGCTGTTATGACAAAATGGTTGCACTCTACAAATAACTGACAGCTTCTTCTTCTTCTTTTCCTTTTGGCTTGTCCCCTTAGGGGTCGCCACAGCGTGTCCTCTATTTCCATTGTAGCCTATCTCCTGCATCTTCCCCTCTAACCCCAACTGTCATCATGTATTACCTCACCACATCCATAAACCTTCTCTTTGGTCTTGCTCTCACTCTTTTTGCCTGGCAGCTCCATCCTCAGCACCCTTCTACCAATATACTCACTTTCTCGCCTCTGAACATGTCCAAACCATCGAAGTCTGCTCTCTCGAACCTTGTCTCCAAAACATCAACTTTGGCTGTCCCTCTAATGAGTTCATTTCTAATCCTATCCAAACTGCTCACTCCGAGCGAGAACCTCAACATCTTCATTTCTGCGACCTCAAGTTGTGCTTCCTGTTGTTTCTTCAGTGCCACTTTCTCTAATCCGTACATCATGGCCAGCCTCACCACTGTTTTATAAACTTTGCCCTTCATCCTAGCAGAGACTCTTCTGTCACATAACACACCAGACACCTTCCGCCAGCTGTTCCAACCTGCTTGGACCTGTTTCTTCACTTCCTTACTACACTCACCGTTGCTCTGGATTGTTGACCCTAAGTATTTTAAGTCGTCCACCCGTGCTATCTCTTCTACTTGTAGCCTCACTCTTTCCCCCTCCACCACTCACATTCATGCACATATATGCTGTTTTACTTTGGCTAATCTTCATTCCTCTCCTTTCCAGTGCATGTCTCCATCTTTCTAATTGTTCCTCTGAATGCTCCCTGCTTTCACTGCATATCACAATATCATCTGCGAACATCATGGTCCAAGGGGATTCCAGTGTAACCTCATCTGTCAGCCTATCCATTACCACTGCAAACAGGAAGGGGCTCAGAGCTGATCCCTGATGCAGTCCCACCTCCACCTTAAATTCCTCTGTCACACCAACGGCACACCTCACCATTGTTCTGTTGCCATCATACATGTCCTGTACTATTCTAACATATTTCTCTGCCACACCAGACTTACACATGCAGTACCACAGTTCCTCTCTTGGTACTCTGTCATAGGCTTTCTCTAGATCCACAAAGACACAATGTAGCTCCTTCTGACCTTCTCTGTACACTTCCACTAGGATCTTCAAGGCGAATAATGCATCTGTGGTACTCTTCTAGGCATGAAACCATACTGTTGCTCGCAGATACTTACTTCTGTCCTGAGTCTAGCCTCCGCTACTCTTTCCCATAACTTCATTGTGTGGCTCATCAACTTTATTCCTCTATAATTCCCACAGCTCTGAACATCCCCCTTGTTCTTAAAAATGGGAACGAGTACACTTTTCCTCCATTCATCTGGCATCTTTTCGCCCGCTAGTATTCTGTTGAATAAGTTGGTCAAAACACCACAGCCATCCCTCCAAATTGCTTCCATACCTCCACCGGTATGTCATCAGGATCAACTGCCTTTACATTTTTCATCCTTTGTAGTGCCTTTCTAACTTCCCCCCTTAGTAATCATTGCCACTTCTTGGTCCTTCACACTTTCCTCTTCTACTTTTCCTTCTCTCTCATTTTCTTCATTCATCAACTTCTCGAAGTATTCTCTCCATCTATTTAGCACACTACTGGCACCAGTCAACACATTTCCATCTCTATCCTTAATCACCTTTACCTGCTGCACATCCTTCCCATCTCTATCGCTCTGTCTTGCCAACCTGTAGAGATCCTTTTCTCCTTCTTTTGTATCCATCCTGATGTACATGTCATCATATGCCTCTTGTTTAGCCTTTGCCACCTCTACCTTTTCTCTACGTCACATCTCAGTGTACTCCTTTCGCGTCTCCTCAGTCTTCTCAGTGTCCCACTTCTTCTTCACTTATCTCTTTCACAAATAACTGACAGCAGTTCTAAAAAAAATGAAAAAAAAAAAGGTCGATAAATTCTTAAAACAATGTTTGGGTGACCTTTAACTAAAAAAGACATTCAAAAGAAGTAACATATCTTTACATTGAAATAATTTAAAAATAACATCAATACCAACACCCTTTTTCCTTGTTTGACACTTGTTAATAAATAATAATTGGGTCAAAGACGGAGAGGAGGAAAGCGGATTCATCGGCAAAAGAAGAGGAATGCGCACAGCACGCAATTGAGTGTTAGGACTTTGAAATTTGGGACTTGACGGGATTTAACAGGAAAATCTCGGGAGTTGGTTGGCCTAATGATTCGGTGAAAGGTTGATCTATTATGCGTCCAAGAGAACAGGTGGAAAGGTAGTAAGGCTCGACATTTAGGTATTTCAAAGCATTCATGATGCCATGCACCCTAACAAGGTTCCCAGGGCCTTTGGAAGCGAAACATCCCCACAGCATCACTGACCCACCCCCATTCTTCACAGTGGGGATGAGATGCTTTTCAGCATGCGCATCTTTCGTGGCACGCCAGACCCACTTAGTGTTTGTTGCCAAAAAGCTAAATCTTGGTCTCATCTGACCAAAGCACACGGTCCCAGTTGAAGCCCCAATACCGCTTGGCGAACTCCAGACGTTTGCGTTTATGATTGTGAGTGAGGAAAGGTTTTCTCCGTGCATCACTCCCAAACAGCTTGTTGGCGTGTAGACAGAGCCTGATGATTGATTTGGAGACTTTGTGACCCCAGGATGCTACCATTTTTTGTAATTTTGTAACAGTGAGCTTTGGAGATCTTTTGATTTCTCTTACCATCCTGTGCGTGTTGGCAAAATAAACTTGGGTCCTCATCCAGGCTTGTTTACCACTGTTCCAGGTGTTTTGAACTTCTTAATTATTCCTCTCACAGTGGATATGGGCAGCTGCAGTTGATGGGCAATCTTCTTGTAGCCTCTGCCTGACCTGTGAAGGTCAACTCACATATGGCTCACTTGTATGCTGTGTTTCTTTGTCTTACCCATATTTAGGAGTGGATCAGAGAAATGGCCTCTGTGTCACGTCATATTTATACCCCAGGGAAACAGGAAGTGATGAATTACTACCCCAGGGAAACAGGAAGTGATGAATTACTAATTAAATGTTCCTACATACTGTGGTAAACTTTGAAAACTACTATAGAAATGACAGAAATACTTTAACTATATTTATTTCCTGGGAATTTCTAAGGGTGCCAATAATTGTGGAACAGGTGATTTAATGAAAAATACTTATTTTTTCATTTTCTTACAATTCATTTGTGTTGAAGGTTACATTTTCCTAAAATTTCCAGTGTGACAGTATTCTTCCGCAATAAACACTGAATTCATTTTAAGGTTTTTAACACATCTTAACCGGGGGTGCCAATAATTATGGAGGGCACGGTAGCTTTTAAGGCTTTAAACCCAAATGTACCATTGTTCAGCACATTTGGCTGTCAAAAACAAATGGTTGCCTGATACAGCTGGGTTTCTGCTCCCCATACTTTTCTTGAATTACAGACATTTATCACTTTCAAATGTATAAGGTCTCCCAAAATAGTGTGGTATAATGTAACATGGCTTGGTGACACACACATGATGAAGCATTGTAGTGGCAGCATCATATGCAAATATTCTTTGTAATTTTTTACATTGGAAGACAAAATATGAGGGGTAATTTGTTGAAATTGTTTTTTTCCTCCTTGGCAAACAGGTTCGTATGTGGACAGCACTGACAAAAAAAGTGATGCAAACATTGAGAAGAGTGATTCTCATGGAAGCAACGACACTATTAAGATCACACCCCAGTTTGGGCCTCACTTCAAGTCCAAGGCAAAGTTATATGTGTCTTCATTTTGATTTGGGGAAAAAAAAAGGTTTTGAACAAGCAGATATAGATGTGACTTTAATTTTGGTCTTTCAGGGAGACCCTTTGAGGGTGCTGCCTCTTTCCAGAGGAGGTAGCTTTGAGAGTCTGACAGCTCGAGCACAGGGCTTGACATCCTCTGACAAACGAATGAGTGCTGACCTTTCAGAGCTGGAGCCCAAATTGGAATTTGTACCACCAGGTAATAGTCGACAGTTTAGGAGAAAGAAAGGGGGAGAGGTTTGGGGTAAGAATATATTGTTTGTGCCCCCTCAAGTCTCAACAAATTAGTCTGGTTCATATTGTGTTTACGGAATAAAAACCAAAGACAAATTTATCAATTTTCACCTATTACAGGAGGCGGTAATATCACCGTCTGCTGTCAACTGAAATCAACCTCACACGTGCCCTTGCAAACGTCACGTGACCAAACCCGCAAATCAGGATAATGGGCTCCCCCTGTAAGCTGCGGTAACTAGTAAAACTACAGGTTGATTACATAGTAGTTTGGATAATATTCTATAGCAAGTTTTGAGTTCAAACCATCCTGTAATAAACATCTGCCAACAATAACAAAAGTCAGTTAAGCAACCCGAAACAAGGCTAGTCATATTATGTACCATGGGATTAAATAAATATTTGTTTAAAAGATCTGCGATGCACCAACTGCCAACATAAAAATAAAAGTTCCACCTCTGGACATCAATGGTTTGTTCAACTTTTTCTTCTGAATATTCACGTATGAATCGATTTGTTGTTTGTCTTACAACTGGACAAACAGAACTTTCGAGTTGTGATTGATTCAATGCTTTGAGAATTGGCTTCTATTTTCAAGTTGGCCTCCACAGCTCCACAGGCCTTCCAGCATGAACAATGCTGTGGGATCAGACCTCATCTCCTTCACTGGATGCTGTCCTGGCTGCAGTCTATACAGATTCTTTCTAGAAAATTAGGATGTTATGAGAAAAGTTCATTTATTTCAATAATTCTATTCAAAAACTCAAACTGATTATAGATTCAGGGCCCACAATTTAAAGTGTTTCTTTATTTTGACAGAATTTGAACGCCCAGCTCATAAAATCAACCAAATAAATGAATTCCAAAAATTTTAATAGTGTTACGAAATAAAATGAAATTTTGCAGACCATTACTGTTTTAAATTATCACACACTAATAATCTACTCAATCAAATCACCTGCATAGGTTTCCGCCAGGTGTCATTAAAGGAGGACTCTCCCCAAAATTAATATGTACAATAAACCCTCAAATGTGAAGCAATATTATTATTACATATATTTTGGACATTACTTGGAAAAAATTTTTGAAATCTAACCAAAATCTGGATATAGGCCAGCTTTCGCAGCCAGACCCGGTAGAAATGTTCTTGAGCCCGCCCCTGACGTCGCCATTGCTTAGCATTATAGACCATTCGTTCTAGCTCAGCTAAGATGGCGAAGTGTTGTGCAACAAAACTTAGAAAACATACCTAAATTTGTCGTTCTTTGATGTCCCGAGGGTCAACATGACAGGATAAAGCTGTGGCTGTTAGAGTTGAGGCTCGTTCAACACGTCGAGTTCCGCCTGTGTGTATTCTGGCTCAAGCGCTTGAATATTGCACTTTATTTTTGTTTTGTCTCCTCAATGGCGAGAGTAGTAATCACACGGAGCATCGACTCGCTGTTATACTTGCTTTATTGGCTCTTAGCGCACAACACTTCCCGGCTCGTATTTATGGCGATGCTATTCCTATTATTTTGGACAAAGTTATCCTTTAAATTGCTTCAGATTGTTTTTTTTTTTTTTCTGAAACGACAAAGACTGCAGAATTGAAAACTGGCCAGAAGACAAAACATTCATACACTCCATTGAAAGGGTAAGCTACAAATATTCATATCTCAGGTGGCTAGTGGTGCTGTGTCCAAGCTTATCGATGAAAGTCTAGTGGAAGGACAAAATGTGGTTGGAGATGATGCACCATCAAAAAAGATGGGCTTCAGTGGATTATCAAAAACCACCACATTCAGATCCATGAGGTAGACGGGTTACAACTGTTGGTTCCTCAGTTTTAGCCAATGTAGGGAATGTCTCAATTGGGCCAAGGAGAAGGACTGGAATATTGGCAAAGTGATTGAAGATCCTCTTTTATGATGAAAGTAAAGTGTACCTTTAATCCAGGAATCACGGTCTGAGGGTTTGGAGGAACCAGTAAGGAACAGAATTCAAGTTGAGGTCCAGTGTGAAATTTCCAGTTTGTCATAATTTGGGGTGTAAGGTAACTGCTTTCTTAAATCTAAGATCACCACAACCAAATCCAAAGAGAGAGAGATCCAAATTTCATATTCCAGCAAGGCCTGGCCCCTGACCATACCGCGAAAAGCATCAAAACGTGTTTTCATGGCTATGCCATTGGAGTGCTCTACTGGCAATTTGTTGAATTCCTGATTTTGTGGGTGAGGAAATTATGTAAAAATAAATTAATACTTGAAATTGTTTAAACTGTGGGTCTTGGATTCATATTTAATGAAAGTTTATCTTTTGAATTGATTCATGGAAATAAAAAACTTAACATAATATTTGTTGCGATCAACAAAACACAATCCAGAAGTCATGTTCAGTGGCTAATTAAATTGATAAATTTGTTACGTTGTCATTAATTAAATGGTCGAAACAGCTCTCTATCAACGTGTCTGGTAGCCTTGTGACAGGTGGCAGACTACATTTGTGAGGTAGTTTAATATGTGAAAATGAATGTGAACATCTACATTTGATGCCGACAGCATGACACAGTTGCAGTTCCTGATGATCCATTTTTAACAAAGGTTTGCTCAAATATAAGGGAGCACTGTCGCTAGCTAGTAGCTATATTAGCTGTGATGTCACTTCCTCACATTCATCCGAAGGATGGACGATGTTACGTCACATTCTCAAGACTTTTACACAAGTGGCAGGTTTAAAAGTATTTTTTTAAATAGTAGATTTCAGTAATCTGTATTATATAAAGATGTGAAAATTTACAATGTACAGTGGTGCCTTGGTTCTCAAACACAATCCATTCCAGAAGGCCAGTTGAAAACCGAAACTTTCAAAAACCGAAGCACGTTTTTCCATTACAATAACGGAAAATTAAAGAATCCGTTCAAAGCCTAAAAAATAGTTTTAAGAGATTTTTGTATCTTTTCCTGATAATAAACTGCATAGTAGAAATACATGTATAGTTTAAATACTTTATATAATAAAATAATTTAATAAATTTATTTTTTGCTTAAAATGTGTGCTTTAGCAGTAGAGTATTCTAGACTGGGAGTGTATTGCCGTATCTTTAGCCCCCAGCCATGTAAACCTTTTTTTATTAGTAAAAGTGCAGAATAACTTTAAACAAGCAATAATGAGGGGGAAAAGAAACAAAAAAATTTTATTTGCACAGAAAGTATGTAAGTAAGTTTCTTTCGGCTTGTCCCTTTCGGGGTCGCCACAGCGTGTCATCTCAGATGAACGCACATATATGTTTGGCACAATTTTTACGCCGGATGCCCTTCCTGACGCAACCCTTCTCAGGGAGTGGATGTAACGTACAAAAAAATTAATTTGCAACTTGTTACTTGTTATGGAACAAAAGAAAAAAGCAATGCAAAACAACAGTTTCAAATGTCTTCGGTTTTTTACAAAGAAAGAATCTAATGTATACTTTCTGAAGTGGCTCATAACCACGTCATTGAAATTTTGCAGTTCTCGCCAACTTTCTGCTTTGTTAGGCTGATGGAGTTCTACAAAATTATGGATGTCGTTCCATTTGGCGCAGATAGCTTTTATATCGGCACTTGAGACATCCTTCCTGCCATCAGCCTCATCAGACGACATCTCCTCCCTTCCTCGCCAACACTATCCCCAGCTAACTGCTGCTCGTTTACGAAAATAAAAAGCAAATTTCGACTTTCTCCAAGACCTGTGGCCTCTGCTTGGTCAACACGGTTGCTCCTTTGGCAGCATCACTTGCTTTGAGGGCATCCTTGTGTTTCAGAATGGTGCTGATCGTCGATTTCGCCATGTTATACTTCTTCGATAGCTCAGAAACACGCACACCAGATTTGTATTCGGCTATCAAGTCCTTCTTGAAGTCGACAGTTTTACGCACCACTTTCCTTTTTTCAGCACCAGCAGTTCCACTTGCCATGATCGGGGGTTAATATTGCTCAATTGGAATGAAACTCACTCCCGGACATGTCCACTTGCAAAGATATGTGTGGGTCAACTGGTTGCGTCACGCGCAGTTGGGTTTTTTTGGGGATGCGTTTGAAAGCACAATAACAAATCATCATGGGTCAGCTGGTCGGAGTGTTCGAACACCGATTTTCCTTCGAAACCAAAGCAAAAAAAATCTCGAAATTTTTGTTCGAAAACCAATTTGTATGAAAACAGAGACGTTTGAAAGTCGAGGTACCACTGTAATAGGTTTTGACCACCACATTTTACCTGTGTGTTATTTTATACATTTATTATTAAGGCTTTGTTAGTAATATTGGAGGTAGGCTTTTCTGAATACTAAGAGGAGTGGGTTTTTTTCAGTCTTGCTATGCATTGTTTGATTAGAATCCAAAATGTCAGACCTGTCGAAGGAAGAAAATATTTAGCTGTAAATGTTGAAAGACATTGCCACTTCACAGCATCTGGAATGAATGGGATGCATGTTGCTGTTGCACAAAAGTAAAACTGCATGTGTCTTGGCCTGCCTTTTCAGTTAATTTGTTGGCTTTGAGTCTTTCACAGCTGGCATGGTTTTTGTGTGTCCAGCTGTATGCATGTGTATATGTTTTTGCAGCACATCCGCAGTATAAACGAGGCCATCGTAAAACAGCATCATTTGGCACCATACTGGATGTTCCCAAGATCGTCGTCACAGGTATAGCTGGACAGCTGGGCCTCCTGCTTGATTGGGTTTTTCCGATTTTGGTCACGATCTTGGGTTACTTTTTTCTTACTTATTCCTCTCCTGCGTATATTTCCTTGGCATAACAGATAGATAATATGAAATGGGTTAAATATTACAGAATTAAAGGGTAGTTGAAAAAATCTTTGACCTTGTCATGGAGTTGCAAACAGCTTCCTTTTATTGTTTTTAGAAAAAAAATTGAATAAGATTGGAGCTTTCTCATGTCCTTTTTTCTCTCCATTCGAATTGATGAAATCAAGTTGATGAACACATCTGACTGCTTAACTCGTGGCATGTTTTTTTTGTCATGGCTTCGCTTGGCGGCAGTGGCATGGGCATTAAGCTTCTGTTTTTGCTTCTCATTGTACCTTGTCCTTGCTTTTATGCACTGAAGACAAAACTTGTGTGATCAGAACAACAAACTCTTTACATTGATTTTTACCTCTCATTTTTGTGAGATATATAAATAATTTAAAGTAAAATATGGATTTAAGATTTAGACAGCTTTGATACTCTGTCCTTTTTGGGTATTTGAGACTAATTCATTACGGTGAGTAGGTTATGGAATTATAGGATATTTTGCACTAAATAGAATTTTCATTTTAGCATTCGGTTGAAAACATCTCCTTTAAATAGTACTGTGGTGCCGCTACTTAAGAAATTAATCAATTACGGAAATCGTTTCGCAATGTGAATTTTTTCGTCAGTAGAAGTGCTTTTTACATATAAATAGCCTAATCTGTTCCAAGCCTCCCGACCCCCATAATGTAAAGAATAATAAAAATTATGTTCATCTACCTTTGCTATTGGGTGACAATGCAAAGCAAAGGGGGAGTGACAAGCAAAAGGCATCGTGGGAGACAGAGGAGGAGGCAAATGCTTGACAGCTGAGAGAAAATGGGTACAAATGTATGCACAGACACTACTTCATTCCACTAAAGATTCTTGGGGCTCTTGGTGAATAAAGATGAATAAACTTGCAAAAAAAACAACAAACAAACTCAAAAATGTTGTACTTTTCCAATGTGTGCTAGCGTGATTTTGTGACAATCAAGTTTCCAAGGAAAACAAAAAGCATCACGGGAAAAAATAACGTCCCTCGTTGCCAATGGGATGCCAGGATGATGCTACGGCTATAGCCAATGGGAGAACAGCTCTTATCATGCCACACAAACCAAGATACAGGAGGAATTTGGGTGCTGCAAATCGAGTGCTTATTTTTTTCTTTCGCGTATCCTGAATTTTCTTTTTTTAACTAGAGACAACATTTTTTCGAGGAGGCGTTTTGTAACCTGACTTTTTTGTTACTAGAGACGTTCAAAAGTGGAGGTAGCATTGTATTCCGAGTTAGAGGCTGATATAGGAGTAGATGTTGAGTCCCACTCCCTCGAAAATAGCAACTTTTTAAAAATGAAAAGATCCCATTCATTTCCACAGAGCTTGCTTCTGGTCTCGCGCTGAGTTATTAAAAAATCCTGCCAAATCCAGTCTTTAGAAAATCCCTTAAAAAAATGCATATCTATCTGAGATTATTTTTCTTTTGCTGTTTGTTCCTAGCGACGTGTGAGCCCCAGAGGCGGCGGTCTGTGCAGGATTTGCCAGGCATGGGCACAGAGTCCACCCAGGTAAGACAAACATCATAGCTCGGTAAAACATGAGTATGGAAAGGAGGATCATTTTTAGGGTCTGTTTTCTCCAACAAAACATTCTCTCCTTGAACAAAAAATACATCCAAAATAGTTTCCATAATTGTGTCGGCCAGTGCTTCTCAATTATTTTCTGTCATGCCCACCCTAAAGGGAAGAAAACAATTTGCGCCTCCCCTTGCCTATAAATATTATCATTTGTCTATAAAGTTATATGTACACCTCTGCAGAATATTGTATCCTTATTAACATTAAAGAAAACATCCATCCATCCATTTTCTTAGCCACTTATCCTCACGAGGGTCACGGGAGTGCTGAAGCCTATCCCAGCTGTCAACGGGCAGGAGGCAAGGTACACCCTGAACTGGTCGCCAGCCAATCGCAGGGCACATCGAGATAAACAGCCACACTCACAATCACACCTAGGGGCAATTTAGAGTGTCCAATTAATGTTGCATGTTTTTGGGATGTGGGAGGAAACCGGAGTGCCCGGAGGAAACCCACACAGGCACGGGGCGAACATGCAAACTCCACACAGGAGGGTGCGGGATTGAACCGGGGACCTCAGAACTGTGAGACCAACGCTTTCCAGCTGCTTCACTGTGCCGCCAGAAAATAAAACCTAAATGAGAGATAAATATAGTTCAACTTACAACAAAGAATAATTTGATCAACAGTTTTTTATTCTGTAACAGAAGTGCATCAATTTGCCTTAAATAAAAAAACATCCTTGTTTAAACTGTAAATATTTTTGACTGACATATCACACCATTTTATAGTGACAAATAAAATTAAATAAAATCCATAAATAATAACTTCAAATTCAGTTCCGCAGCATTCACTCAGGAGCACAATATATAAAACACTAATTTACAAAACAAAAATGAATAAATCTGCTATGGTGTTGAGTTTTTTGCACTGAGGAATTTGGTACGCCACCTTGTACGATTCTAGCAGTGCTCGCAGGTTTACTGAAGTAGCTTTCACAAAGTGGGATGATTACCGGCAATATTCGGCACGCTGAAAAAAATCCATTGGCTCAACAGCATGACTGGGGTGTCATGTCTTTAAAGCGAATGGAAGGACCACAATGCACCTTTTTGTTAGTATACAGTTTTTTATGCTGAATACGAATTTTAAATCCGTTACGAAGGAAATGTTTTGATTTTTGGATTATCTACAACAAATGATCGCATCTGACAAAGTATACATAGATGTATTGACATGAGCAGCAATGCACATGGTTGAATATTGTGGACAGTGTATTCAATTATTGACATTTCTCAACAGTATAGCAGAATAATCAGTTGGGTAATGTACATCGTGCTGCAAGGGTAGGGCTTAAAGTGTGCTTTCTGTATGAGCCTAATTTTTGGTATAGAGTCAGTAGTGGTGGGTTCCAGTGATGGATAATAATAATGAGGGCAAACCAGAGAGGGAGTTGAGCATCCTGACTGCCCGGTGGAAGAAACTGTTATTGAGCCTGCTGGTTTTAGCCGGAAGAATTTCCAGGTGTTGAAGATGTCATCAGAGAACATCTGTGAGCTCATCTACACAGTCTCTCAGGATGTGGCAAGGAATGTCCTTCTGAGTGCTCTCCGCACGCTGTCCAAAGACAGCAGCAACACCCATCGTTGGGAGGCAGAGGGATCTTCTGTGCTGGGGTGGTGTTGTCTGCTTCAAGGCAAGTAAAAAAGTCATTGAGCTGATCTGGCAGTAAAGAGTTGTTGCAGGTCTCCATGGTCTGTATACTATGCAACAGGTTCCTTGTGTCTCTGCTGTCTCTAAAGCAGTCAGCAATCCTCCTAGAGTACTGCCTCTAAGCTTTTCTGACGCTAGCTCTCCTGAGGCTCACCTTATCCCAAGCTCTGAAAGCAGCATTCCAGGCCTTAAGGAGCCTCTGGACATATGATTGGGCATGAGGGAGATAGTTCCGGAGACCGCAACATCTTCCATGCACTTCCACATGTAAGCTCTGTGTACTCCTGCAGGTGTGTGATATTGTTGTGATTGGCAAAACAGTCTTTGTTTGCCTCTGATGACCCTCCCTGGCCACACCCAGATCTTCCTCTGGCTGGCTTCGTCGCCTTAACCACTGTTCGGTATGCGGGTATTAGCAGATGCTTGAGGTCTGAGGCTCCCATGTGGGGGAGGGCTTTCTTCACTCCTTTGCAGTGATAGGAATAACGGCGTTTATATAAATGGCGTTACTCACGCCGTTACTTTTTTCAATAACGGTTAATCTAACTAATTACTCCGACTGTCAGTATAACGGCGTTACCATTATCAACACCGCGTTACTGCACGTTACTGAAGACGCCCAATAAAAAACAGAAAAGCTGTCATCCGACTTTGCCCACACAGACACAGGACTCAGGCGCAACCATCTGTCTTGTCGTGTGTGCGGAAGTATTGCAGCGTGACAAGGGAGGGGAGGGTGAGATAATCGCCTAAGAATGATGATTGGCTAAGGTATAGTAAGATAACATCTTCAGCCAATCAGGGAAATTAGGGGGGTGTGTGTTTACAGCGCATAGCGAGCAATGGCAAGTGAGGAGGACTCAGACTCCGGTGGATGATTTCAGCGTCGTGGGACCAGCCATCGCTGATTAAAGCACAAAGGCCCTTGCCGTGAGTCTTCACACCCTCCATAAGCGCTTTTTCTGCACAGGAGCATGTTTGCGACCTAGCTGAATGGCACGGTCTGGGATGCTATCGTTAAAGGATGACTTTGTTAAAAATTTACATGTACAATAAACCCTCCAATCCATCCATCCATCCATTATCTACCGCTTTTCCGGGTCAGGTTGCGGGGGAAGTAGCTTCAGCATGGATACCCAGACTTCTCTTTCCCCAGCCACTTCTTCCAGCTCTTCTGGAGGGATCCCGAGGTGTTCTCAAGCCAGCCGAGAGACATAGTCTCTCCACCGTGTCCTGGGTAGTCCTCGGGGTCTCTTTCCGGTGGGACATGCCCCGAATATCTCACCAGGGCGGCGTCCAGGAGGCATTCGAATCAGATGCCCCAGCTACCCTATCTGACTTCTCTCAATGCGGAGAAGTAGCAGCTTGACACTGAAGCCCTCCCGGATGACTGAGCTTCTCACCCTATCTCTAAGGGAGAGCCCGGACTCCTTACGGAAGAAACTCATTTCGGCCACTTGTATCCGGGATCTTGTTCTTTCGGTCACGACCCACAGTTCATGCCCATGGGTGAGGGTAGGAACGTAGATTGACTAGTAAATTGAGAGCTTCACCTTTCGACTTAGCTCCCTCTTCTCCACAACGAACCGATAAAAAGTAAGCATCACTCCAGATGCTGGACCGATCCGTCTGCCGGTCTCCCGCTTCATTCTTCCCTCACTCGTGAACAAGACCCCATGATACTTGAACTCCTCCACTTGGGGAAGGATCTCGTCCCCCACCTAGAGAGGGCACGCCACCCTTTTCCGACTGAGGACCATTGTCCCGGATTTGGAGGTGTTGATTCTCATGCCAGCCGCTTCACACTCGGCTCCGAATCGGTCCAGTGAGAGCTGGAGATCACGGCTTAATGAAGCCAACAGAACCAAATCATCTGCAAAGAGCAAAGATGCGATGCTGAAGCCACTAAACCAGACACCCTCTACGCCTCGGCTGCGGCTAGAAATTCTGTCCATAAAAGTTATGAACAAAATCAGTGACACTGATCACCGGAAACAAGTCCGGCTTATTGCCGGCAATGCGGACCAAATTCTGACAGCGGTCAAACGGGGACCGTACAGGTCGTATCAGGGGATTCGGTACCCCATACTCCCGAAGAACCCCCCACAGGACTCCCCGAGGGACACGGTTATTCAACCTTCTATAAGTCCACAAAACACATGTAGACTGGTTGGGCGAACTCCCATGCACTCTCGAGGATCCTGCCGAGGGAGTAGAGCTGGTCCATTGTTCCACGGCCAGGACGAAAACCACATTGCTATTCCGGAATCTGAGACTCGACTTCCCGACAGACCCTCCTCTCCATTACCACTGAGTAGACCTTACCAGCGAGGCTGAGGAGTGTGATCCCTCTGTAGTTGGACCACACCCTCCGGTGACCCTTCTTGAAAAGGGGGACCACCACCCCAGTCTGCCAATCCAGAGGTACTCTCCCCGATGTCCACGCGATGTTGCAGAGGCGTGTCAACCAGAACAGCCCCACAACATCCGGAGACTTTCGGAACTCCGGCCGAATCGCATCCAATCCCGGGGCCCTGCCACCAAAGACCTTTTTAACCACCTCGGTAACCTCAACCCCAGAGACAGAAGAGCCCACCTCAGAGCAACCAGACTCAGCTTCCTCGTGGGAAGGCGTGTTGGTGGAATTGAGGACGTCTTCAAAATATTCTCGCCACTGACTCACAATATCCCGAGTTGAAGTCAGCAGCACCCCGTCCCCACGATACACAATGTTGACGGTGCACTGCTTCCCCCTCCTGAGACGCTGGACGATGGACCAGAATTTCCTCGAAGCCGTCCTGAAGTAGTTCTCCATGTCCTCGCCGAACTCCTCCCACGCCCGAGTTTTTGCCTCAGCGACCACCGAAGCTGCATTCCGCTTGGCCAGCCGATATACCTATCAGCTGCCTCAGGAGTCCCACAGGCCAGAAATGCCCGATAGAACTGCTTCTTCAGCTTGACAGCATCCCTCACTGTTCTTGTCTACCAACATGTTCGTGGGTTGCCGCCACAACAGGCACTGACCACCTTACGGCCACAGCTCCAGTCAGCCGCCTCAACAATGGTGGCGTGGAAAATTGTCCACTTGGATTCAATGTCCCCCGCCTCCTCCGGGACATGAACAAAATTCTTTCGGAGGTGGGAGTTGAAATTTCTTCTGACAGGGTAATCTACTAGCTGTTACCAGGAGACCCTCACAATATGTAAAGCCCTGCCACGTCAGACCGGCATATTCCCCCACAATCGGACCCAACTCACCACCAGGTGGTGATCAGTTGACACCTCCACCCCTCTCTTCACCCGACTGTCCAAGACATGCGGTCACAAGTCCGATGACACGACCACAAAGTTGATCATTGAACTGCGATCTAGGCTGTCCTGGTGCCAAGTGGACATGTGAACACCTTTATACTTGAACATTGTGTTTGTTATGGACAATCCGTGATGAGCACAGAAGTCCAGTAACAGACACCACTCGAGTTCTGAGCGGGGGGGCCGTTCTTCCCATACACGCCTTTCCAGGTCTCACTGTCATTGCCCACGTGGGCATTGAAGTCCCCCAGCAGAATGATGGAGTCAGCAGAGAGGGCGCTCTCCAGCACTACCTCTAAGGACTCCAAAATGGGTGGGTACTCTGCACTGCCATGGGGGGCAATAACTATACCCACGCCTGCTCAGCGTCTCTCCCCGTAGGCAACTCCAGAGTGGAACAGAGTCAGACCCCAAGCGGTGCGTAGAGGCGAGTCAGACTATATCTAGTCGTAACCTTTCGAACTTACACACCAACTCGGGCTCCTTTCCTGCCAAAGAGGTGACATTCTATGTCCCTAGAGCTAGTTTCTGTACCCGGGGATCAGATCACCAAGGTCCCCGCCTTTGCCCACCGCCCAGCTCACATTGCACTCAATCCCTATGCCGCCTCTCACAGATAGTGAGCCCATGGGAAGGGGGGCCCGGCCGAGCCCCATGGGTGCAGGCCCGGCCACCAGGCGCTCGCCTTTGAGCCCCACCTCCAGGCCTGGCTCCAGAGGGATGCCCCGGTGACCCACGTCCGGGCAAGGGGCACCAAGATCCAATTTTTGTAGTCATCATGGGTGATTTTGGAGTCGTACTTTGTCTGGTCCCTCACCTCGGACCTGTTTGCCATGGGTGACCCTACCAGGGGCATGAAGCCCCAGACAACTTAGCTCCTAGGATCATCGTGACACACAAACCCCTCCACCACAAGAAGGTGACGGCTCGAGGAGGGGACTCTCCAATCTAAAGTAATATTACTATTACATATATTTTGGTCATTGATTGAACAAAAAAATAAAAATAAAGAACATTTTTTAAATTGCACACATTATCTGGATATGCTACACCTCCATGCCTTTTCTCCTTCATTCTGTTCCACCCATGGAATGGGTGTGGAGTCTGGGTCGGAGATTGTGCTGCTCTCCGGAGTAGACCGCAGTCGCCAGCACTTCCGCGATCACTGGATTTCTGTACATAAATAACGTTCTGCGAATGTCGAGCGGAAACGCTTTGGAGTAAGTGCGCAAATGGGTGTGAGTGGGCGATGGAGACAGACAGAAACACTCAGTTCCCATACAAAAAAAAACCCACGAAAACACTGTACTATGAGGAGCTCCTGCATGTGGATGCGTCACCATCTTGGTGAATTCTTTGTGTGTATAATTTATTATCAGGCCAAAATTTCAAAGGTATGTAAAAAATTTGATCAGGGCCATCTGGATGTGTTCAGATTTTTTTTTTTTTTTTTTTTTTTTTAAAGGTGAATCTGGCATTGATTGGTGATGATAAATGTTTGGTTTCTAGGGTTGCTTGAAAAACAGCAACAGACTGCCCTATTTTACACATTTTCTCTTTTTTTTGGGGTGGGGGGGACACAATGCAATTAGATAATGTATCCCATTTGTCTTTTTGATTTATCTTTTTACTCTGTAGTGGGTAATCAGGGATTGTTTTTGCTATGACACAGTCATGTGGTAGCTCATTTTCCACAGCAGATATTTCTATTCCTTTTGTAAAATTGTGTTTTCTGTCTTAGTCAATCTTAATGTTTTTCTTGTGGTTGGAAGATTTCTTGTTTTACACAGCCCTGGGTGACATCACTGATATTTCCTCTTGCAGGGAAGTAGGAATAATAGTCGAGCCTCTAGTCCTAGTTTGAGGATGTTGCCACCACCTGAAAAGGCAAACAGCAGAGGTTACTTCTCTCCTGATGATCCCACAGGTATTTTTTTTTACAGCATTTGCATTTGATTAAAAAATATATAAAAGGCAATTTCACAGTGATGTAATTGTTTTTTTAAAGGTCCCTTTCCATCCCTGGTCTATTCTTTAATTAGATAATTGATTTATTTTTGCTTGATAATTTTGGCTGGAAATGCTACATTTAGTCCTTATTCCTATTCAAGTCTGTCTATTCTGTCTGGCGTTTGAAATTGATGGATTTCTCACAATGTGACATATATGATCTTTTCTCTGATTCAATCGTTCATCTCAAATTTTAATATGGAAAACAGCTTATTTCTGAATAGTCAATAACACTCCATCTGCTGGTCTAGCTAAACATCACCTTTTGCCTAGTTCCAATTCAAATCCCTCACGAGTTTCATTGTGGGAGTTGTTTCTGCACATGGGACGCACATTCATATGGAGTCTATAAATACGTTGTATCGTACAACAATACCCAAAGACATTTGCAACTTTCAATGCAAAGGTGATGGCTGAAATGGCAACGCCTGCACTCATGTCTTGCTACCGCCATTGACATGAATGGGAACAAAAGATGAGCTCAAAATAGCCCCCTCTCCCAAATCAATCAGACATCTCAGTCAGCCACTTGCAAAAATTTCACCCGTGAACTGTGGCTCACAATGACCTACTCACTGAACTGCGAGGCACCCAGGCAGTCCCACCTGCCCTCTGGGACCATACTGACATGCCTCACTGGTCCTCCTCATGGGTGGCAGTAGAGTACTCCCACCCCATTGCCGAGAAGCCATGGCAGACGAAGGCAACGATGGCCCAGAAGGGCCCTCCCACTTGGCACTACAGTGACCACGACACTCTCTCCATCCTGTGGGGGATGTGTGGAGTACTCCCTCGCCGTCGCCAAAGAGGACCAAGACATCGGAGCGTGAACTTGACATGTGCCCGTAGAAGTGTGCACAAATCACTGTGAAGAATAATTCAGCAAACGCTGGACCACTGGCCCACCTATAAAGAACATGAAGAACACCGGCTGAGACACAGCCATCATGAGCTTGTCCCTCAATCCTGCCCATGTGAATTGAACTGTTCACTGACCAGACAAATGGAGTAGTGGTAACCTAGAAGGGCCCTCACACCAAGCACCGAGGTGACTATGGCACTCTCTCCATCCTGTGGTGGATATGCAGAGTTCTCCTTCATCATCACCAAAGAGGACTAAGGCGGCGCGGCATAAACTAGATGTGTTCCCACCCGAATGTGCACAGATCACAGTGAAGAATAATTCACCAAGTGCTACACCACTGGCCCACCTACAAAGAGCATGAAGAACACCGGCTGAGACACAAGGGATGCGGCCACTGTGAGCTTGTCTCTCACTCCTTGTGAATGGAAATGTTCGCTCGCAACAATGATTGCAAGCATCGCTACAACCACATCAAAAATCACAAGAACAAGTGTTGTAAAATACAATATAAGGTATGTACTGTATACTTTATACTTTATATTTTATGGCCCTGCATCAACAGAAACACCCGGAAATGTCGTGCTGCTATTTGACTGAGTTGTGTGGGCGGGTAATAGCCATGAAATGGTCAGGTATAATGTGGCTATACGAATATAATTAAAATACTTCACACTGATCTGATCAGTTTGATTACCGCATTTTTTTGGTCTATAAGTCACGGTTTTTTTTTTTCATATTTTGGCCAGGAGTGCGACTCCAGAGCAATTTTCATGTGAAATTACTAACATGTTATCTCCATCCATCCATTTTCTGAGCTGCTTATCCATTATTTCCACACTGACAACCACAAGAGGGTGCTCCAGGCCTATGTATGTGTACCTGTTACTTCTGTACCTTTGGAAATTTATCATTTCAATGTTATTGGTAACTTATAAAAACAACTGAGAAGGACTGAACAAAAATGGCATTGAAGAGAAACTCTTTCTGCCGATTACAAGGTGCAAGTAGTGAACTATGCAGCTTCACTAAGTGGCTTCTTTAGAACATGAAAAGCTCTGCTTGTAAGGGATAGCATGCAAGTGGCCATCACGCCACAGTTAAAAAATTAAGTTTTCAAGTCCATATCTTCCTTCATCCCTGGAGGCTGAACTAAAATTCTCCAACCACTTGATATCTCCGTCAATCGGAACTTTAAGGCAGTCTTGTGTAACCTGTGGCAGCAGTGAATGAACGATGAAGAGCCTAGCTTCATGGCAACCGGGTGAATGCGCCATGCAACTTTCCGGGAAGTCTTTGGATAGATCAAATTATGGACGTCAGTGACAACCACAACCATCCTGTCAGGATTAAAAAAGGTGGAATAGGTTACTTGTAACTGCAGCTGACGATTTTGACAAAAGCGACGTATAAGACAAAGCGGTGTGTCGTCTACCTCTGGAGTTGGAGTTTTTTTTAGAAGTGACACAGAGGATAAAGAATTCATTGATTTATTGCTTTGGAGTGACACTGGCGGTTTGGAAAGCTTGATAGCATGTTTTTTCTGCTATGGTTATCTGAATAACTGTTACGTTATATTAGCATACCAGGCAGGTTCTCAATTTGTTTATGTGTTGTGTAACATTAGCAATCCCTTACACCTAATCAGCTTGTTCTGTATTCTTTTATTTAAAAAAAAATTTTCATCATAAAATGTCTGTTGTTAGTTTTGGGTTTTATCAAATAAATTTCCCCTAAAAAATGTGACTTATACGCCAGAACGACTCGTGTTTTTTCCTTCTTTATGATCCATTTTTTGGCTGGCGCGACAAACTTGGGAGTGACTTGTCGGGAAGATACGGTAGCATCGGCCAATAATGAGCATTTTATGTTAAATAGCCGATCGACTTTCACGTCATAAATTGGCGATCTGATCAATAATGTCATTGATTATCCTTCAAAATTCCCCTGTACAAGGACATAACCCCATCAACACAATTGCTAAACTCGACAGCTCATACCATATTGTGATTGATGTCTTGTGCAAATGCTTCCTCCATATAATGAGTAGCAGCATCATTGCCACCAGAGGAATCCTCACCATACAGAGGCACACTTCTCAGGCCGTAACTCTTTTTAAATTTTTCAAACCAACCTTTGCTTGCCGAAAAGCCTCGTCCTCAAGGGGGTGAATCCCTCCTTGCGGCTTGAGGTTCATCAGCACTTTCTTCAAGCCTCTTCATCATCGTAACAAGTCTGTTTTTCTGCAATTCGCTATCCACAAAGCTAACACAGCTTCCATTTAAACAATCCTCTTATTTCACAAAGTCACTACGAACAGCTTCCATATTAAAAGCTATTGAAGCGTTTTTACGGATTTTTTTTTTATAGCACACCGTGGATT
Organism: Syngnathoides biaculeatus; assembly: GCF_019802595.1. NCBI lineage: Eukaryota > Metazoa > Chordata > Actinopteri > Syngnathiformes > Syngnathidae > Syngnathoides > Syngnathoides biaculeatus. The sequence continues at coordinate 945,895 of NC_084662.1, read as the reverse complement.
CATTCACGCCATAATGGTGTGCCTCAAAAATGTCTTTGATCGTCATCATCTTCCTCTTCTTCTGAGGAAGCTTTCGGATCAGCACAACACTTTGGTGGAATTGTGAACAAGAGAGGTTATCGCACAATCAGTCAACAGCATAGCAAATGACAGAAAGGAAGGACAAGGGTGAAACAGAAGTGGCTGAGTGAGGTTTCGATGCACAGCCAGTCACCTCACGAGATAAGTCCACACATGCTCTCATTAGGCCATGTCACACCAGGGACCAATCACACGCCTTGTATCAATGTGTCTCCCCACAATATGGCGATCTGGGTGTTTATTTTTGGGGCGGGGGACACAAAGCACTGTCTGCAAAAAGTGGAGCGCGAGGGAACGCTGTATACACAATAAAGGAACAAGTCATGTAAATATACAAAATACTCCATCTTGTGATGTGATCATTTATTGTTATTTTTTTTTTTACTTGTTGATCGGCTCCAAATATCCTGATCATCTATAATTAAAGGGCCACTGTCATGAAATGCATGATTTTTAGTATGTTATTAATGAAAAAATGGCAGCCGACATGGACCCATACGTTTTTTTCACCACAAAACATGATTTTGACGTATACAGCTTTTTGTAACTCTCGCCATGAAAATCCTCTCGAGGGATTTGTTTTCAAGAAGAAGCAGGAAGTGACGTAAAGGACAGGACCACCCTCAAGTGGACTCCTTTGTTTCCATTAGTTTTACCTCCGGGAAGGTAGCTCGTTGTTCCTTCGTATTAGCCAAAATGCCGGCTCTTTGCATTGCTTGGCATTGCTTGAACACTCAGGAGAATGAAATTACCCTTCATAAGTTTGAAAGAGACCCTGTTCGTTGTGAAAAATGGATTGCACTGATGCAGAGGACTAGAGCTTCGTGGGTTCCAAATAACAGGTAGGTGTGTATACAGCTACTAAAAATAGTTTAGGGCAGACCACGTAATCGGTCTCATAACGTAGCAAAAGATCCGCGTATGAAATGATTTTATGTGCACATACAGCAACTAAAAAAAATAATAGTTTGGGGCGGACCACGTAATGGGTCTCTCATGACGTAACAAAAGAACTGCGTACGAAATGTGTCGATCTACGCGTCGGACGGCGTCGGGCTGCTGCGTCGCCGAAAATTAGCCTCACCGGCCGGCTGCGATGAGCTGCGATGGCTCATCTCCGATGGGGAGGCGGTTTGGCCGTGATCCATATCATCTGAATATGGCTCAAAACAATAGGGTAATATTGCCCCGGTAACTTCACTCGGTTGTGAGATTATCTCTTCTTCGAAAACAGCTTCCGTGTCAGAAGGGGCGTGTTCGTCTTCCAAAGTAGGGTGCACCGCGTTTTCATTGGCGAATGTCCGGGTGACGTCACGGACAGGGGATGCAGCCAATATGGCAACCACTTGGATGTCGTAGAATGACACTTCTGCAACTTTGCTTATAGCTGACACGCTCTCTGCTCACATTTATTTTTTCGTATAGACATTGAAGTCAATAATGTTAGGTATTTTTCATTATATCTATTTTAGAATGTTTATAGGGATGACACTTGACCTTTTAATAAAAGTCATATTCAGTGATTTCATTCATTCATTTGCAAGTGTGATTGTTGTTCAATGACAAACCACATAGATGTCACCCTTAAGCAGCGCACATTTTAACCTATCGTATACATAAAATAGGAAAAAATTGATTTTGATGGAAGGGCACCTTTAATAGTGGAGGTACAGCAAGCAGATTCCTTGAGAGCTTCCTATGGATTCAGTACCAATGCAATATTGACAACCTAAAATCTCCTTTATAGACACCAACGGCTCAGACAATTCAATTCCCATGGCATACCTCACCCTGGATCACCAGCTGCAGGTACACTTCATATAATGTGAAACATAGATAATAATGCTAACATTAGTGCTAACAAAAGCATGCATTTTTTTATTCCAGCCACTTGCCCCATTCCCCAATTCTAAAGAGTCCATGGCAGTTTTTGAGCAACACTGCAAAATGGCGCAAGAATATCTGAAGGTTCAAACAGAGATTGCCCTGCTAATCCAGAGAAAGTAAGTACAGTAAAAATATGCTTTCAGAAAAATGCAATGATCTCAATAGTAAATGAGGCAAGGAAACCACAAACGATCTGCAAAACATCTCGTTATTTGCGGGGTTGTTCCTTACACCCCTGCAAATAACCACACCAGTCTCCCTATCCAGAGGCACTGTCCCCGTTGTTCATGCTATGTTACAGAGGCGTGCCAACCAGGAAAGCCCCACATGTAGAGCCTTTAGGAATACTGTAACTGGCGAACATGAGCAAAGTTCTTTCCGAGGTGATGGGTTCAAATTCCTTCTGACGGGAATCTTTCAACTGTTACCAGGAGACCCTCACAATATGTAAAGTCCTGCCACATCGGACTGGCATATTCCCCCACCATCGGACCCAACTCACCACCAGGTGGTGATCAGTTGACAGCTCTGCCCCTCTCCTCACTTGAGTGTCCAAGACAGGCGGGCGCAAGTCAGATCGCACGAGCACAAAGTCGATCATTGAACTGCAACCTCGGGTGTCCTTGTGCCAAATGGACATGTGAACACCCTTATGCCCGAACACAGTGTTCGTTATGGACAACCCCTGATGAGCACAGAAGTCTGGTAACATAACATCACTCTGGTTCTGATCGGGGGGCCCATGCTTCCCAATCACCCCCTTCCAGGTCTAACTGTCATTGCCCATGTAGGCATTGAAGTCCCCCAGCAGAATGATGGAGTACCCAGATGGAGTGCTTTCCACCACTCTCTCTTTTTCTTTTCCTTTCGGCTTGTCCCGTTAGAGGTCGCCACAGCGTGTCATCTTTTTCCATGTAAGCCTATCATCCTGCATTTTCCTCTTGAACACCCACTGCCTTCATGGTTCCCTCACAACATCCATCAACCTTCTCTTTGATCTTCCTCGCTGTTTTGTTCTGCAGCTCCTTCCTCAATACCTTTCTACCAATATACACACTCTCTCGCCTCTGGACATGTCCAAACCATCAAAGTTTGCTCTCTTGAACCTTGTCTCCAAAACATCTAACTTTGGCTGTCCCTCTTATGAGCGCATTTCTAATCCTATCCAACCTGATCACTCCTAGAGAGAACCTCAACATCTTAATTTTTGCCACCTCCAGGTCTCGTTTCTGTTGTGTCTTCACTGCCATCGTCTCTAATCCATACACATGGCTGGCCTCACCACTGTTTTATAAACTTTCCCCTTCATCCTTCCAGAGACTTCTCAGTCACATAAGACATTACATTCCGTCAACTATTCCAACCTGCTTGGACCTGTTTCTTCACTTCCTTGCCACACTGACCAGTGCTCTGGTTTGTATTTGAGGTCGTTCACCCTGCCACCCATCTCATTCATGAACATATATTCTGTTTCATTTCAGATAATCGTCATTCTTCTTCTTTCCAATGCTTTCTTCCATCTTTCGAATTGTTCCTCCACCTGCTCCCTGGTTTCAATGCAGATCACAATGTCATTTGCAAACATCCTGGTTCAAGGGGATTCCAGTCTAATCTAATCTGTCATCTTATCCATTTCCACAGCAAACTGCTGGAAGGGGCTCAGAGTTGATCCCTGATGCAGTCCCACTTCCACCGTAAATTCTTCTGTCACACCTACAGCACACCTCACTACTGTTCTGCTGCCCTCATACATGTCCTGTCTTATTAAGATGTATTTCTCCGCCACATCCAATTTACGCATGCAGTACCGCAATTCCTCTCTTGGTCCTCTCTCATAGGCTTTCTCTAGATCCACAAAGACACATTGTAGCTCCTTCAGACCTTCTCTCTACTTTTCCACTAGCATCTTCAAGGCAAATATTGCATCTGTGGTACTCTTTCTAGGCATGAAACCAAACTGTTGCTTGCAGATACTTACTTTTGTCCCGAGTCTAGCCTCCACTACTCTTTCCCATAACTTCATCAACTTTATTCCTCTATAGTTCCCACAGCTCTGGAAATTGCCTTCGTTCTTAAAAATGAGAACTAGCACACTTTTCATCCATTCTTCAGGCATCTTCTCGTCCGAGTTTTTTTGTTGAATTAGTTGGTGAAAAACTCCACGGCCAAACCTCTCCAAATTGCTTCCATACCTCCACTGGTATGTCATCAGGACCTTTCCATTTTTTATCCTCTTAAAGGGGAAGTCTGGTTGTTGAATTAAGAAGGTTTCAGACTTGTCATGTCATATGTACTGTACCTTGAAAATTCGAGGTTAATCCGATATCGTTTAATGTTGTTTCGAGAATATTTTTATCAGCAATCATGAATTTTCATGGGCGCCACCATTTTGGCGAGTCACAGGACCTACGTGCGCGGATGTGATGTATTACGTGCAGAAACAAAGGCTCAATTACGTTGTGACACAGTTATAGCCAGCACTGATATCTCCAATTTATCCTCATCTGATGAAGAAATAGCAGTACCGGTTGGGAAGACAGAGGAATACTTCCAAAAAAGTTGCTCAATACTGAAATATTTTATGCCTTGACTTAGAATTTATACAGCAAATTGGAGCCGGTTGAATTTAACAAAATGAATTGCAGCCAGTTGAATCTCAAGAAACAAATATTGTTTGAATTTTAAATGTTGATTTTTATTTTTTTCACATTTATTCAGTGAAGAAAATACGTATTTGAACACCCTGCTATATATTGCATGTTGTCTCACTTAGAAATTATGGAGGGGTCTGAAATTTTCATCAAAGGTGCATGTCCACTGTGACAGAGATAATCTAAAAAGAAAAATCCAGAAATCACAATGCATGATTTCAAAACGGTGGTCCCAGCTCTTTTCAGGTCATTGACTAAGTCCTGTCATGTAGTTCTGGGCTGATTCCTCACGCTTTTAGATCCCACGAAGTGATATCTTGCATGGGGCTCCACTCTGTTTGAGATTGACCGTCATGATGAGCTTCTTCCATTTTCTAATGATTGCTGGCAATTTCTCCATAGCCCTTTCCAGCCATTTGGAGTTGTACAATTTTGTCTCTGGTGTCTTTGGACAGCTCTTTGGTCTTGGCCATCTTCCAAGTTTCAGTCTTACTGATTATATGGGGTGGACTGGTGTCTTATGCCGCAAACGACCACACACAGGTGCATCTGATTCAGGATAATACATGTAGTGCAGGTAAACGTTTAAAGGCGGACTAGCAGGTCTTTGAAGGTCAGAATTCTACCTGATACACAGGTGTTCAAATACTTACTTGCAGCTGTATCACACAAATAAATCGTTAAAAAATCACATGTGATTTCTGGATTTTTCTTCTGAAATTATCTCTTACAGTGGACATGCACCTACAATGAAAATTTCAGCCTCCTCCATGATTTCTAAATGGGTGAACTTGCAATATAGGAGGGTGTTCAAATACTTATTTTCTCCACTGTACAACCTTCTCCAACCGCCCCCCGAGAGGGGTTGCGTCAGGATAGGCATACGGCGTAAAAAGAGTGTCAAACAAATATGAGCGTTCATCTGAAATGACACGCTGTGGCCACCGATAACGAGATAACCCGAAAGAAAGTATGAACAACCTTTCCCACAATATAAGGCCTACTTTTCACTGATGGGAGTTTTACCAGAGTTACCTTTTTCATACCCTTCATTGCCATGAGCCATGTAATGTGACAGAAGAGTCTCTGCTAAGATGAAGGGCAAAGTTTAACAAAACAGTGGTGATGCCGTCCATGATGTACGGATTAGAGACGGGGACACTGAAGAAACGACAGGAAGCAGAACTGGAGGCAGGAGAAATGAAGATGTCGAGGTTTTCGCTCGGAGTGAGTAGGTTGGATAGGATTAGAAATAAGCTCATTAGAGGGAGAGCCAAAGTTGGATGTTTTGGAGGCAAGATTTGAAAGAGCAGACTTCGAGGGTTTGGACATGTTCAGAGGCGAGAGAGTGAGTATATTGGTGGAAGGGTGGTGAGGATGGAGCTGCCAGGCAAAAGAGCGAGAGGAAGACCAAAGAGAAGGTTGATGGATGTGGTGAGGGAAGACATGAGGGCAGTTGGGGTTAGAGAGGACGATGCAGAAGATAGGTTAAGATGGAAAAAGATGACACGCTGTGGCGACCCCTAATGGGACAAGCCGAAAGGAAACGAAGATTCTCTTCAGTTTCTTTCTAACTTCCTCCTTACTAGTCATTGCCACTTCCTGGTCCTTCACACTTGCCTCTTCAACTCTTCCTTCTCTCTCATTTTCTTCATTCATCAACTTGTCAAAGTATTCTTTCCATTTATTTAGCACACTACTGGCACCAGTCAGCACATTTCCATCTCTATCCTTAATCATCCTTATCTGCTGCACATCCTTCCCATTTCAATCCCTCTGTCTGGCCAACCTGTAGAGATCCTTTTCTCCTTCTTTCGTGTCCAACCTGGTGTACATGTCATCACATGCTTCTTGTGTAGCCTTTTCCACCTCTACCTTTGTCTTACATCACATCTAAATGTATTGCTTTCGTCTCTCCTTAGTCCTCTCAGTATTCCACTTCTCCTTCGCTAACCTCTTTCCTTGTATGATTTCCTGTATTTTGGGGTTCAACCACCAAGTCTTTTTTTCCCCTTCCTAACAGAAGACACACCAAGTACTCTCCTTTCTGTCTCTCTGATCACCTTGGCTGTAGTAGTGCAGTCCTTCCGGGAGCTCCTCCTGGTCATCGAGAGCCTGTCTCACCTCTTTTCCAAAGGCCAAACAAGATTCTTCCTTTCTCAGCTTCCATCACATGGTTCTCTGCTCTACGTTATTCTTCTTCATCTTCCTTCCCACAACCAGAGTCATCATACGCGGTCAAGCTACACTCTCCCCTACCACTACTTTACAGTCAGTAACCTCCTTCAGATTTCATCGTATGAACAAAATATAATCCACCTGTGCTTCTACCTACGCTCTTGTGTGTCACCTCATATTCTTTCCTCTTCTAGGAAAAAAAAAGTATTCACTACTGCCATTTCGATCCTTTTTGCAAAGTCCACCACCTCAAAGTTCCTTTTATGGATTCTGTTCTTAGCCATCACTTCTTCGTCACCCCTGTTTCCTTCACCAACATGTCCATTACAATCTGCACCAATCACAACTCTCTGACTGGGATGCTCAGAACTGCTTCATATATTTCTTTCCAGAATTTCTCTTTGATTTCTAGGGCACATCGTCCCTGTGGGTCATAGCCGCTAATCACATGATACATAACACCCTCAATTTCGAGTTTCAGGCTCATCACTTGATCTGATACTCTTTTCACCTCTTAAACATTCTTAACCAGCTCTTCCTTTAAAATAACCCCTTCTCCATTTCTCTTCCCATATACTCTGTGGTAGAATCCTTTAAACCCTGCTCTTAAACATCTAGCCTTACAACTGTTCCACCTGCTCTCTTGGATGCACAACAGAAAATTTTTCTCCGAACCATCATGTCAACCAACTCCTGAGCATTTCCTGTCATAGTCTCCACATTCAAATTCCCTACACTCAGTTGTTGACTCTGTGCATTCTTCTTTTTCTTTTGCTGACAAATCCGCTTTCCTCCTCTTTGTCTTCGACCCACATTAGCTGAATTTCCACTGACGCCATGTAGGTTAACGGTGCCGGGGGCGGGCGTTGTTAACCCGGGCCATGGGCGATCCGGTTTGGTGTTCTTTAGATGAACGCTCATATTTATTTGGCAAAGTTTTAAGCCGGATGCCTTTCCTTTGCATATATTCAGGTTTGGGACTAGCCTACAGATTGAACTGGTTAGTACATCCGTACGGCTGCATTTCTTTCCAGCATTCTCTCTAATGGCCCCAAAAAGTGTGGCTACTCTCAACTACTATTTGATGCATAGGCACAAACAACAGTCAGGACCCGTCCCTCCTACCTGAAGGCAGAGGGAGGCTACCCTTTCATCCACCGGGGTGAACGCCAATGTACAGGCGCCGACCTGAGGGATAATAAGTATACCCACACCTGGTCGGTGTCTCTCACCGTGGGTAACTCCAGAGTGAAACAGAGTCCAACCCCTCTCCAGAGGACTGGTACCAGAGCCCAAGCGGTGCGTAGAGGCGAGTCAGACTCTATTCAGAACTTCTCGACCTCACGCACCAGCTCATGCTCCTTTCCTGCCAGAGAGGTGGCATTCCATGTCCCTAGAGCTAGTTTCTGTCGCTGGGGATCAGATCGCCAAGGTCCTTGCCTTCGGCTTCTACCCAGCTCACATTGCACATGACCTGTAAGGCCTTTTTCACAGGTGGTGAGCACGTCGGAGGGGGTACCCGTGTTACCCTTTCGGGCTGCGCTCGGCCGAGCCCCACAGGTGCAGGCGCATGCACCAGGCGCTCGCCTCTGGGCCCCATCCCCAGTCTTGCCTCCAAAGGGGGGCCCTGTTGATCTGCGTGAGAGCAAGGGAAGTCTGAATCCATTATTTTTACTTGTCATCGGGGTTTATGGAGGTAGTCTAGAGTACCCAAAAAAAGATACCCGTTAATGCGGGATAGGTGGAGATAATGCTGTTTGCAGAGCGCAAAAAGTACAATTGAGCCTTCGTTGTCAATGCTATGACTGTTAACAAATCAAAAATAGTGTGAACTAAAATCTTGCGCATTAGTCAAATTTTTCCAAAACTTGGTAATTGTACTGTGTACAATTGTGCAATGGACTGGTCTCCTTCCAAAAAGTAATGGGAGAGCTCATGACATTTTTCTTCCCATTTAAGAAAGGAACTCATTGCTGAACTGGACCAAGATGAGAAAGACCAGCAGAACACATCACGTCTAGTGCAGGAGCACAAAAAACTGCAGGAAGAGAAAGAGAGTCTTTCCACATATTACCAGAAGTGCAAAAAACAGCTGGAGCTGATCCGGGTCCAGCAACAGAAAAGACAGGGGACCTTGTGATGAGATCCCCTTTACAGATTTTAAAATATACTCCTGGCTTCCAACAGAAACACAACACTCACGCACCAGTCCAGTCCAAAGCTGGTATGCCCTGCATGTCACATATCTCTGCCTTTGTCTATCAGGAAGGTAGGTATCAGCTGTAGATATATTAGTACATGCTCACATTGTAATTTGTGACTGCAGACCAATCACTGGATCCTAGAGCTTTCTGGGCTTCAGTGTGGAGCTTTGGTCCTGTTGCAAAGTGTGACAGAAGACGAGTGAGGGTGGTTAGTGTATTTTACATGTTGCTCTCAGGGCCTTTTGGGAGACCAGTTTTTTTTTCATTCCTCTGCATTTTCTGGAACCCTTTTAGCACCCCATGGTGAAGTCATCCTCAAAAGAATGTTGAGGGGGAGAAAAGCAAGGCTGAACATGAATGCGTGCAGATTTTATGAAATGTGGAGTACTGGAACCTATTGTATGAAAACCCTGTTTTGCAAATATTGTGCAACCATATATCAATGTATTTATATTCAGCCTCTTCAATTCCTTTCAGCGTTGTCCCTGGCAGAGACTTTAATTCCTTCAGGGATTTGACAGTCAGTATTTAGTTTAAAGATGGATGTTTCTAAGACACCCTATTTTCCTGATAGAAAAGAACAACTCAACATGTGCACCTTGATGTAAAAATAACAGACGCTGTGGATTCCACATCATTGAAAAAAATTTTGTATTTGACCCAAGAGTTGCTTTGATTATCAGTTTTTTGTCTTTTACATTTTTTAGTCAACGTTTTGTTTAACATTTTGTGGTGTGGGAATTCTCACAAGGAGGCTTATAGAATGCCTTCCATTTTTTAGTTCACATGTTGCCTTGGAAGCTGCCTGCATTTTTTTAAGTGGTTGATTTGTTTTATGGAACTATTACAGGAAGTGAGATAAAAAGGCATGAATGTCATGGACATTAGATGAAACTGGTTTATTGTGTTGCAAATAAGAGTGACATATGCTTTACTCTATCTGTGCACCCATTAATGACGGAACCTTAATGAAGAGTATAACAGAATTGTTTTTTACTCTTTAAAATCTATGAATTCCAATCCCTTTTGTAGTTTTATCTGTCAAGTACAAATTAGTCATTGTAATTCCAAGAACTTGGCAAAGCTATTAAAAAAAATAAAGCAAATATGGTTTACGCGGATCTATGAATGTAAATTCTGTTGTGATTGTTTTTTTTGATCCATTCATTTTACACACGCGTCCTTAGCTGAAATGTGATAGTTGAAGAAAAATATATTTTTCTGAGATGCTTTTCCGTATGCTCTTTTCTCCTTAGTATCTAATAAACAGCTTCATAAATCTCGAGGTTGGCTATTCTAATCTTTTGTTTCTAAATGCGCCCACGATGGATTTTAAACATAATGGCAAGATGTCCTTTAACTTGAGACCTTCAGCTTCAATTTGATTATATTCACATCGAGATAAGCTGTTCGGTTTATCACCTAACTTGCTGGAATTGTTGCACAAATAACGGACAAGAAGTCGTCTTTCTTCTGATCAGGAGGACGTGAGAGACAGGCAGTTACAGTCTCCAAACACGTTCTGAACCGGCCTCTCACGTACTCTTTATTAGAAAACAGACAAGGACATAAGGAGGGGTGAGCAGATGAAATGAAAAAAGGTGCATTCTTGGATGATGTGGCACATCGTACGATGATGATTTAAGACATTCTTTTGGTTATGATGGAGTTGTCCTGGCCACTTGTAGGAAAATACTGTTGCATCTGTATGTAGGACCTTGTCCTGTGAACAAGACTCATCGAAGCAAGGATGATACTTTGGCTTTGTTGCAAGTCCATAATAAATATATTAACGATTAACATGAGCTATCTCGCATTCTCTTGACAGGACACTTTTCGCGTTCAGATTGACCATTTTGGTTTGACTCTATTCATCCTCTCCATTCTCACTCTCTCCTCCAAATCTCCTACATCTCATTTTATTACAATATGTCGCAATTTGACCATTTCTGACATATCTAAGTGGAGGTAGCATATAGTATTCCCTAGCATTACAGGGATTGGACATCTATCGAATCTAGGTAGGCACATGCTCACACAGACATGAAAGGAGGTTTGAGAGTCTGCCCTTATCCTTCCTCAAGGAAAAGAGAGAAAGTAGATGCAGTAATCCTCAAATTTATCAGTTTTTGCTCTGCAGTTCTGCTTTACATTGTGAAATCTGTGAGTTTTAAGGAAAGCCCAATGCAAATTTATTACCATCATGTTCATTACAGTCATCATACTTTGCTTATTGAACTCCCATGCTCATCGTCATGTGCTTCTAAAATGGTCACTTTTCCAAAGCTAATAGTAATCCACAGATCAGATATTGAAATATGCATTCTTCTGAAACTTCCTCTAAGGCTGATTTTCAAATAAAAGTCGCACTTTTTTTTGGTCATTTCAAGTAATGTTTAGCATTAAAAGGAACAGTGAAAATTAACTTAACTATTGAGATCCTAATAATATGCAGTTTATGGGAGCTAACTTTTTCCCCTGTGTGGGTAATTGCATAATGTGGAAGCGCAGTGGTCCACCACGCTCCTCAGTCAATCTTTCTCTGACTCTAAATCTGATGCTGTACAGTACAGTATTAGGGCAGAGCGCAAACTGGAACTATTTCATATCTTAACAGCCACTAAAGGGATATGTGAAGTTTGTAGAAAAACATTAGGGAGTTGTGGCAACCCAACAAAACCAGTGAAGCACCTCAGGTTTATACCACATCACAAAGTATAATATATCAATCCATTCATTTTCTTAGCCGCTTATCCTCACAAAGGTCGCGGAAGTGCTGGAGCCTATCCCAGCTGTCAACGGGCAGGGGGCAGGGTACACCCTGAACTGGTTTTCAGAGAGTCGCAGGGCACATAGAGACAAACAGCTGCTCTCACAATCACACTTAGGGGCAATTTAAAGTCTCCAATTAATGTTGCATGTTTTTTTTTCTGATGTGGGAGGAACCCAGAATGCCCGGAGAAAACCCACGCAGGCATGGGGAAAACATGCAAACTCCACACAGGAGGGGCTGGGATTGAACCCAGGTCCTCAGAACTGTGAGACCAGCACTTTTCAGCTGGGCCACCATGCCGCACTCGTATAATATATTATAATATAATAATAATAGTATAACATAGACATGATGAAAAATGAGAAAAATTTGATGAAAATAATGTTTTATGTGTAAAATACATAATTTTACGAGCAATATAAATTACTTTCAACATTAAATGAATATTTCAAAACTTATCCAATTTTCGTGGCATTTACCGTATTTTCACGATGATAAGGTGCACTTTAAGTTTAAAATTTCCCCAAAATGGACAGGGCTCCTTTTAATGCAAAGTGCCTTAAGCATCCACTGAAGTCCGAAATCTGTAACTGACTGGGAGTATTTCCTACCTAAACCAGGCGTGTGAGAGGACAGCGCACCTGTTGTCTTTTAAAGAAATGATGACTACAAATATACCCAGTAATCTTCCACACACATGCACACACACGTACGCACGCACACACACACATGAACAAACAAGTAACAAGTGGTTTCCAACTATGTTTTGCTCACCCAGCTCCTTTTTTATAACATCCTCCAGTTCCTCTCCTCTCTCCATCCGAGCTGTCAGACTTGAACTGGTGTCTTTGCTTCCTTTTTTGTCCCGTTTAATGAATGCATAATTGGACATTTAGTTGGTCCTTCGAGCCGGATCTCAAGATACCTGAGGTTTCCAGGGGCTGAGTCGGCGTCCAGGCTAAGACCGTGGCCACGACACTTGAGACACTTTCCGGGACTGGGTCTCGGCTTTGCGTCTGGAGACTGAGTGTTGATGAGAAGCCGAAGGAAGTAAAGACATCTCTGGCGACTAGGTAACTCACAAACTCATGAGGAGTGAGTGAATTTGCACATCTGGGCGACTGTCTTGGGCTCGATCTCTCACAACCAAAACTTGAGAATACTAATCCCTATCAAGTAGACAAATTAGTCTATAAATCAGAGAAAAGGGCAACGTGTGCATGTGTAAAAGTGTAAAATTGTGAGTGTAGGTTCGTGCCCTTATTTTAACAGGAAATTAAAAGTGGCAACTCTTTGGGAATGCAGAGGCAACAATTCTCCGCTTGAGAATTACCTCAAACAGAAAGTAATTATCACCCTATTCAGGGGGAAGTCAGTATAGTCGCCCTAGGTGAACCACTGATTCCAATGGGAAAAACAACCAGCAAAATAGTTGATACACCAAGATCTGAAACAAAAATGAATGTGTCAGGACTGGAAGTTTGTAGAAAGCCAATGTCCTTCTAAAATAATATAACTAAATTTGTGGATAGCACAATATAGCTTTGCTGGCCAGCTCAACACACAAGTCACTCACATTTGACGGGTGTGATCATGCTCGCGCGCCATCGCACTTGCAAATCTGCACAGTCAAGCATAAAAAATCACGCACATAAAATTTGTTACGAGTAGAAAAAATTGATATTGAAAGACGTCGCTTATTTTATGTAGTCTTGACATTAATTTACGTGTTCATTTCATAAACATTGGTAACAAAACAACAATCAGTATTCCCCCGGAAACAGGAAATGCAAGTCAATCGTACTGAGCATGTTCAGAAGTGATGCCAAAAGCACGTTCCGAGCTTCTTCCCGTACTGCGAGCGCATTTACTTTGAAAGTCATGAACATAATGAGCCATGTCAAAGTTACACCAGGGTTGCTCAATGCATCGAACGCGAGACAGTTTTGGTTGATTGTGTGACGGCGTGCCCAAAAAACAAACAAAAAAAAGACGTTAGATTATCATCCACCTCGTCACTTGATTCTGGTGTGGCCAATACTTCGAGCGCACGCACACAAAGACGCATTCTAGCAAGCCGGCCTCCTACTTACGTCAGTCCCGGTGATGCGCATGTAGTATTAGACAAACTTATCACAGCCCACACCAGCCAAAATCATCATTGATTATCTGTACTCAGATGGTATGTCAGTCGTGGTGGTAGGAACAAGACTGACTGACAAACTAAATGCAATACACAAGGAATGGACACTACCACACACATCATTGTACAAACAAACTAAACAGGAGTGGAAGAGTTTGGGACAATTTGTATCGGTAGCATGAAATCTTTCTGATTGGGCAGAAAAAGAACAAGATTTGGATTGGGATGACTGAACTCTACAGAAAATGACGTTATTGGACAGTATTAAAGAATTTGAGACCAGATGCTGCTGTATTTACAGTGGTATCACAATCTACACAGGCAATACTGGAAAAATAGAGGAATAGTGACAACTACAGGGGAATCAGTGACACATGCAGCGCTACTACAAATGATGCTCATAGCAGTTCAATTACCAAAAGAAATAGCCATGTAAATGTGCAGTTCAAATACAAAGTATCATTTGGAAACACACTTGCAGATGAAAGAGCAAAAATAAGTAGCAGCCAAAACCTTTGTGGAATTAGCTGACCATGTAACAAATAAATACACAATTTCAGATGATGTGTTCATCAAAATCCAACAACAGAGCTTACCAGTAGAACTAAAAATGTGGAAAAATAAAGGTGCTGCATCATATAAGATGACACGCTGTGGCGATCCCTAACAGGACAAGCTGAAAGGAAAAGAAGAAGAAGATTGTCATCATAGATACAAACCCCATTCTCCCAAAAAAATCTTTTGTAAGTGGGCGGCAATATTGAGCAATGGAAAGTCCCATGTCTCCACAGGGGCAATGGTAGCCCTGGTACCAAGGCATTACACGACCTATGGATTTAACTTGTATGCAAAAAAATTTTGTCGGGCTTGTTTGACCTGTGCATATAATCCACAAGAGAATGTGCATCAAAATAGTTTTCTGTTTCCTCAGGCCGCATATTCATTTCAGAAAATACACATGGATTTCATTGAACTAAACAAAAGTGAGGGAAAACAATACTGTTTAGTCATTATCAATGCTCTTTGGGTATGGGTAGAAATATTCCCAGCTAAACAACCTGATCCACTAACTGTAGCTGAAGAATTTTGCAAAGACATCATACCAATGGAGCACACTTTAGAAACAAAGTGGTCGATAAAACAGTATTCATGTTCCACTTTAACTTGAAACGCCACTGTTCTTACCATCCACAAAGTGAGAGAATGAATAGTACAATGAAGAACAGACTGAAGAAATGCATGGAAGAAACACCGACCATGGACACAATGGATAGATTTAGTCAAACTATACATACATCACAAGCACGACAGGTCTCATTCCATTCAAAACACTTTTTGGGAGACCATACAAATGACTGATATTTTCCACACAATGAGAGATAGACAAATGAAGAAAAAAAAACTCAAGTGAGAAGGTCCCTTTCAGGTGTTATTGACAAACCCAAACTGCTTTAAAAGTAGCAAAAGCTAATACAGTGCTACCTCGGTTTTCGAACGTCTTGGTTTTCTTACAAATCGGTTTTCAAACGAAAATGTAGATATTTTTTTTGCTTTGGTTTTCAAATGAACATTGGTATTCGAACAGCCCGACCAGCTGACCGACGATACGGCAATGCACTCCGAGCCTAGCATACTCTACTAGGCCAAAGCATACATTTTAAGCAAAAATAGAGTATTTAAACTATACATGTGAGAGGAGTGTTAATTAGTGATGCTTCCCATAACCGTTGAATACCCGAATGTATTGTGCAACCATGGTTATATAAGTTGTTTTTCACACTCACTTGTTTTTCTGGTCAAGACGTCTTGACCGTTTCACTATCTTGTTTTTCACTCACTTGTTTTTCGCATATAAGTTGTTTTTCACTCACTTGTTTTTCTGGTCAAGACGTCTTGACTATCTTGTTCGCATGCATACCAAAGACGAACATTGTTGTGGGATGTCTTGACAGTTATGGCTGCGTAAGATGTTTTTCAGAGCCTGAAGGACACACTTAGGTGTCAATAGTAAATCAGGAAACAAACGTTAAGGGCGCCAGGGGGGACGGGTAGGCCACCCGCCCTTTCTCTCGCACGCAACTGAAAAGTATAATAGAGAGATGCAGAGTACAAGCAGGTAGAGTCTGCTGCGGGTTTCGTACGGACGCCCAGCTGGTTGACAAGCGGAGCTCTACCTGGGTGTTAGGCTCTCCACCTTCTCGGCATAGGTAAGGGGCTCATATGATTGATTTCACCCAACGTCAACTGTGTTTTGAGAACTTGCATTTGGTCGAAATAAATATGCTGGTTATTGAGGCTAAATAGCATTTGGGAACGTCGGTCTTTTGTTGAGTGTCGTCTTTGTTTCCTGAGCGCCGACCAGCACCGATTCTTTCAATAAAACATTTTTGGCGTTGTCGGCAGGATCATGCAGGCTACGTGCAGGAGATAAAAACAGGATGCATTGTTTTAGAAGGAAAACTAAGGGTGCGGAAGAGGCACCAGAGGAGGAGGTGGTGCCCGGGTGGGAAGGCATCACTTTCCGAGAGATAGGAGCGTGGGGGACGCCCCGGACAGTGGACAGGAGTGAATCCCGCTGCCACGCCGCTGGCATTATGTGATATGTTGAGGCGGGTGGATGTGAATGCTCGTGCTCCGCTGGGAGGCACGCAGCAGATGTTGTGGATGTTTGCGGAAGCTTGGAAAAATTGCGTGTTGGAGTTGGATAAGGTTAGAAGCGCAGAAAATCCAAAGGCGCAAGAGGTTATCCAGCTAGAGGTTATAGTGAAAGAATTAAAGGAGCATTTGTCAAAAATGCAGAGTATAACGGAAAGAGCTGTAATGCATATCTCCCGAGTGGCGCGTAGAGGGCGAAAGAAAAAACCTCGTAAAATAGAACAAGCGCAAATCCGTTCATTCACCACTGGGCTGTCAGCGCAGTGGAACGGGGATATATGGGGGGATGATGATGATGATGATGATGATGATGATGAATATGATAGAGGTATAAGACCGGACCCGCCACCACAGACCGGGTTGTATCCCTCGTTAAAGGGGTTGCAGATACACCCTATCACGCGACGAAAAGAGCAGCGACGCGTGATACCGGATCGAATCCAGGATCTAATGGGGGCGGACGGTCCACCGATTCTGGATGAAAATGGCGAGCGAGGGCTGGTCCCACAAGCGCAGCCAGAGCCAGAATTGTTTATGACTAGAGAAGATTATACACAGGAAGAGACGACTCATATTGTGACAAAGTATCGTCAGAAACGGGGCGAACCGATCGATGTTTGGCTCATTTGGTTGATAGAGGAAGGAGCTGATGCCATTAATTAGATGCTGGGGACTATCAGCAGTTCGCAGCAATTTCCACCGATAGCCAGCTAAACACGGAATTCCGGGGAATGTGCAGAATCATGGGCGGTGATGTAGGGCTCCCTCTCTCGGCATTATATGGGGCAGCCACGCAGCTGATATTTCCATCATATCAAGACTGGCCAGAACTGAGAGGGCAATGGTCAACAATCAGGGATGCAGTGATGAGATTGACACGGTTGTGTATGAGGAACTCAATTTCGAGTGACGGCTCTGTGGAAATAAGAGATGGGGAGGTCCCGAAAATATCCGGGATGCGATAATACGTGATGCTCCCCCACATTAGAGAGCGGCGATATTAACTATTTTGTTGGGAGCCGCTGACCTGACATTCTCAATGGTGAAAAGTAGGTTGGCGGAGTTAGCAACGCTCGGGGACTGGTCTAACGTGAGCGCGCCGCGTGATCGTGAACCACGTAAAAAACCGAGGGAAAATAGGAACAGTTTTCCGAAAAAGGGAAAACCTGAGGGAAGCAGAAGTGACATGTGGAGGGCACTAATCAAAGCAGTGGTTCCAGCTGAGGAAATTGACGGGGTTCCTACGTCAGCGCTTGCTGAAAAATGCAGACAGAAGGGACTGCAGGTTAGATGTTTCTCCGGAGGAGGCTTTCCTCAAATGACGATGGGCGTGGCGGAGTTAACCAGTATGCTCAAAGAGTTGATAAAGCCCCCTCCCATTGTCCCTCCTACCACTCCTCCTATTGCACCTCTCACAGCACCTCCCTTACCACGGGAGGAGGAGAAGACTTCATCAAGCGAGGAGGAGGAGGAAGTGAGGCAAGTAGCAGCAGTGCAGCGATGGAAGAAGGGGAAGAAAGGCAAAAATAAACGACGCCATCATGGTGATGAATAGGATGAAGGCCAAGCCCTGGTAGCTCGTCAACAACCTGCTCAACGATGGTCTACTAGTGATATTAGACCTCATGTGAGGATGGAAATTTATTGGGATAAATCAGTTCAAACAGTAACAGCGTTAGTAGATACCGGGGCGGAGGCCTCAATAATTTATGGAAATCCAGAGAAAATGAGAGGACCCCTAGTACCATTAACAGGACTAGGAGGAAAAGTGATTTATGGAAAACATGTAAACTTACCTTTGAAAATAGGAAATATGCTTATAAAAACATATATGGTGATTATAACCCCTATCCCAGAGTGGATAGTGGGCATGGACATATTAGCCGGAATGACACTTTATTTGACAGCTGGGAGATTTGAATTCGGGGTAAATCCACTGAAAATACATGCAATATTGGTGGGTAAAGTAAAAATGGCACCTTTTCCGATACCACAAGCTACACAGGTAGTTAGTCAAAAGCAATACCGGATACCTGGAGGACAGGAAGAAATTTCGGCGACCATTAAAGAATATTTAGAACCTGGTGTATTGTAAACAGTGACGACAAACTGGAACAATCCGTTGTGGCCAGTCAGGAAATCAGATAACTCTTGGAGGATGACAGTAGGCTACAGAGGATTGAATAAACACACACCTGCATTGACTTCCGCGGTACCCGACGCAGTGACAATTATAGAACGAGTGCAACATCATCCCGGAACGTGGTATGGGGTCATAGATTTGGCTAACGCATTTTTCACTATTCCCATTCCTGAGGATAGGATGAATCAATTTGCGTTTACCTGGGAAGGGCGCCAATACACGTTTACCAGACTACCTCAGGGTTATTTACATAGTCCCACAATCTGCCACCGGGTGGTAGCAGAGCACCTGGAAAAGCTAAAAGTTCCCAAGGAAATAATGATATCACATTATATCGATGACATACTAGTGCAAGGAACGAGCGGGGAAGAGGTGAAGGAAGTTCTAGGACAGCTAATACAGCACATGAAAGGGTTCGGATGGGAAATTAACCCTGCAAAGGTCCAAGGACCTTCGCAAACGGTGAAATTTCTAGGAATCATCTGGAACAAAGGGGATAGGGAAGTGGCAGAAAAAGCTAAGGCTAAAATTGCTAACTTTCCAGTTCCACAAACCAAGGCAGATGCTAGGAAATACATCGGGTTGCTTGGATTTTGGAGGAATCATATTCCTCATTTGGGACAGATACTTCAACCTCTCTACAGATGCACTAAGAAAAAGGAGGACTTTAGTTGGGGAGAAGAACAACAGCGATCATTTGATATGGCGAAGGAAGCGATACAGCAAGCAGTGTCACTGGGAAAAATGAAATCGGGACCGGTAGAATTACAGGTGTCGGCGTTAAATGAATACGCGAACTGGAGTTTGTGGCAAAAGCAAGATAGGATTCGGAAACCCTTGGGATTCTGGTCGAGAAAGCTCCCAGAAGCAGGCCTAAGGTACACACCTTTTGAAAAGCAGCTATTAACATGCTATTGGGCATTGGTTGAAACTGAGGCTCAAACGGTGGGCCATGAGGTATTAATGAGAACACATATACCGATTTTGACATGGGTTAAAGGTAACCCGACGACACATAGAATAGGAACCGGACAGGAAGCTAGTATTATCAAATGGAAATGGTATGTGTCTGAGCGAATTAAAATAGGGGGAAAAGGAGTCTCTATGTTGCATGAACAAGTTGCAGATGCTCCGGAGGATGGAGAGACGCCGTTCGAGGTACATCCTCTCGAAGAGTCTCCAGTAAAGGTGGGAAAACGATGGGACGACCCAGATAAGGAGGAAAAAGAGCGTGCTTGGTTCACTGATGGGTCGTGCCAATACATTGCTGGTAAACGGCGATGGAAGGCCGGGGCGTTCAACCCACAACTCGGACAATCTTTAGAAGAATTAGGAGAAGGAAAGAGTAGTCAATGGGCTGAATTGAAGGCAGTACACATGGTAATTATGCAAGGAGTGCCGCAAGGACTCTGCTTATTTACAGACTCGTGGTCAGTAGCCCAGGGGCTTCTTACGTGGATGCCCACATGGCATGCCACGGTGTGGAAAATTCATTCAAAAGAAGTTTGAGGAAAAGCTAAAACTATTCCCATCACTGTGGTGCATGTGGATGCACACACTAACATAGGAGACTCAGAAGCTCTCTATAACAAAGCTGCAGATCAGCTAGTAAAAATCATGACGGAAGTAAGAGAGTCTAGCCCAGGGTTAGCTAGATGGGCTCATGTTAAAGCAGGACATTGGGGAGTACAAGGAACTCTCTAGTGGGCTCGAGACAGGGGCATAGATCTGAAGTTCAACGATGTCAGAACCGCTATTGCAGAATGTGAAGAATGTCAACATCAGAGGCGAGGTGTTCCTCAGCATGTGGCAGGACAGCTACACAGGGGTAAAACCTCCGGACAGATCTGGCAGATGGATTTTGTTGGACCACTGCCACAGTCGCAGGGCTGTAAATATGCCTGCACCGCAGTAGACACATTCTCAGGGGTTCTGGTAGTTCATCCCTGTAAAACAGCAAAACAACAAAGCACAATACGATGTTTAGAAGTAATACTACAGAGGTATTATGGAACACCACACGGATAATGGAACGCATTACACAGGAAATGTGGTGAAAGAGTGGGCAAAGACTCACCATGTAGAATGGATCTATCACATTCCCTATTATCCGCAGGCTGCTGGGTTAAAAGAGCGAATGAATGGAATTCTTAAGGAAACATTGAAAAAGCTATCTCGAAACAGAACGCTGGACAAATGATGCAAAGACTTACCCGAGGCGGTGAATCAGATTAATAATAGACCGCTTGGGGCGGGAATAACGCCCCTAATACGAATGATAATGGGGGAACCGGTCCAAAATTCCAATGGGGAAATTAAAATGTGGAAAATTGATCCTCAAGCTGAAATTCCCGTACGAGCTACTCCAGGCTCAGCGGGATTGGATTTGGAAATCCTGACAAACATCATTCTGGTTCCCAACGAAATCCAAATAATGAAAACAGGATTGGGGCTCCAGTGTCCATCAGGGACATATAGACACATTCTACCACGAAGTGGGTTATCACTAAAAGGGTTAACAATTCAAGCCGGAGTAATTGATGCGGACTATCAAGGAGAAATTGGAGTGGTATGTAAATTATTAGCAGAACAGCCCCTTACATTGGAAAGAGGGGACAAAATTGCTCATTTGGTAGTGAAGCCTTGCCTTGTAACCAAGGTAAAAGAAATACCTAAACCTGTGGTGATAACCACCAGAGGGGAGGGAGGATTTGGCTCCACTGATTTGGCAGGGGCAAAAGTTTGGGTAAAACAGCCAGACGGTCCTCCCCGAGCAGCAGAAATTATAGCTCAAGGGCAAGATGCTACTGTGAGCGTCTTATATCCTGGAGAGGAAAAATGGGTAAATGTACCGGTGTCAAAATGTTACATAAGAGAGAACTAATCACATGTTTGTAGTATGCACTATTTGTCGTAATACAGATGCCATGGTGGTATTTGCTGATTGGAAGACCATCATCGGTGAGGCGCCATGGCCGGACCAGGGAAGACCGAGGGCCCAAGAGGTGGCAGTGTCGTCTGCTAGGTCACGTGTATCCTTGTCCTTGGTGCCATGGTCCAACTCTGCTGCGCAATGACGGAGGGTGACAAATTGGAGCAGGTTCAGCGGTTCCACATAAGATGGAAAAGCAGTACCCAGGACCGAACTCAAGGAGACTACATCTGTCCAGCTTACCAAGCTTGCGACGTGGTAAACGTCACCAGCAATTGTCAGATGTGGAAGTGCAAAAGGTGCCTTGGAGGAAAGGACATCCCGGTGGTGGAACAAGGATGCAACTTAACCGTCACTTCAGTCCCCATGTACCACTACAACAGGACGACCAGGACCTGCAATGAGCACAACTGGACGAGCTGGACGATTACCGTAAAAGAAACCCCTTTTTTTTTTTTAAACAGCACTGAAATCTCGGGACGGAACACATTTTTGTATATAATATGGGTATTACCTGGGAAACCTAATGCTACAAGAACACACATAGCACCAGTATTAGATACCTGTACACACATGGCACAAGCCAGGGTTAAAACCCGAGTGTACTGGGAAATAAAATTCCCCGATATACCACACTGTACACGAAGACGTAGAGCTTGGTATGATACTCTCTTAGGAGGAATGGGAACACTGTATGGTGTAGCTAATGCTGCAGATAATGAAGTAACCAGAACAATGTTATCTAACACAGGGCAACGTGCATCAGAGGCTATACATCAGGTAGGGGTATGGCTTCCAAAAGCTATGATAGGGCATTTGGAAAACACAAGTGTTTGGGAAAAAGGCATTTAAATGGGAGTTAAAATTATGGAATGAAACGTATGATGCGTTAAAGAATATATCACATATAGGTAATTGGACAACCTGTGCATTGCAAATGATACATGCGGAAGCTCAAAAAGAGCGATTCCAGAGAATAATGACAACAGGAAATTATCACGAATGGAGACGGGTTTGGAATATTAGTAGCAAACTTTGGTTACAGTTACACTCGGAGCGAACAAAATGCAACAGTACATATTGTGCTGGGTATTGGACTCAGTACAATGTGTCTACTGTTAAAATGATATGTAAGTATCAAGTATTACCGGTGATTACTACCACAGGATTGTGGTTTCTACATCTGGATGGAGAGTGGATGGATGTGGGAACAAATACGACTTATGAGATGAAAATGTGTGACGAAACAGACAGAGGAATTGCGTGTACATTACAACAGGGACACAGCAATCCATGTTTAACTGACTCAGAGGCTTTACTTTGTGATTGGACTAGGGAGCATTCATTTTAATGGTTTTCGAACGTTTTGGTTTTCAACCAGCCTTCTGGAATGGATTGTGTTCAAGAACTAAGGCACCACGGTACTTGAGTTCATTTGTCGATTGTAAGAAGGTTATTGATTTTGAAACCATTGTTAATGCTAAAAACTAATGTTTTTATTGGCCATTTGTAAGATAACTGTTCTCATTCCCACTGCCAAGGTCAATGTAGTCCGGTTACACAGGGAGTAGTGGTATTTAGAACCCTTCCTTCTCAACGCAGTGAAGAAAACAACCTGACCAAGGCATTTAGGGGAGTGAGACTGCTCTCATAAGTTAAATTTTGCTGTTGGGTGTTGGATGAAAACGCTATCCGTTATTTAAAATTTTCTGTTTGAGTGGTACCTGTGGGAACCACCCACGGTCCCAGAAAAACACTGGATAACCACATACAAAATAACTAAATTTGAGTTCATTAAAATGACACAGTAGATCCGTAAGTGTAAAACCGCATTCTTGTGACGACAATCAGGCCATGAGAGTTGCAAGTGTTACAATATGTTTACCTGTGGTTGTTGTTGTTGTTGTTGTTGTAGCCAAGTACAACAGTCGTTATTCCATATCACGGTCCAGAAAGTGAGCGGGGGCCTCCACAGGTCAACTGTCAACGTAGTCGGTTTTTGAGCACAGTTGAAGGGATGATGCATATCGTGGGGGGATACGTCACATAATGGGCATTTATAGATGATGTTGTTGTCGAGTCGATGCTGATCGTTGTTGAGCTTGTGACACCAGCCCTAACGGAGTTGCTGTAGTGTCGATCTCACGGGCCGCGGGAGTTGTCTTGGGCTCGATCTCTTGATGGTTTTGGCGCAACGCTCTGGGGCACGCTTCTTTCCTTGTCATCTTGTGATTAGGATATCCGGCAAGGTAGTACTGAAGCATGTATTGTTTCGTGAGCATCACATTGTACTCGCGTACCGGAAGGAGTTTCGACTTGGCGTGTAGGTGATCGATGGAAGCCATTTTGTAGCAGCCCGTGGCGGTTCAAAGGGCAGTGTTTTGGGCTGCCTGGAGGGAGTCCAAGTGAGTTGGCTTCAGGTTGGGAGTCCACACGGGCGCCGCGTAGTTCAGGATTGATATTCCAATGACCTTATACGTCGTGAGGATGGTCCCCTTGGTCTGGCCCCACGTGGTGCTGGCTAGGCACTTCAGAACGTTGTTTCTTTTATTGAGTTTGTAGCAGACGATTTTCGCGTGTTTATGGAACGTCAGCGACGGATCGAAGGTGACGCCAAGGATTTTCGGATGACGGATGGGAGGAATCCGATCGCCTCCGATTTTGATGTTCACTCTCGTTGACTGTTCGGCATTCCAGGTGGTGAACAGCGTGGCCGATGATTTTTCGGCCGAAGGTTGGAGACTTCGTGTGGCAAAGAAGTTGTGGACCGTGTGTAGGTATGTACAAGTGTTTACCTGTGAATGGAACTAGGGCTTATGTGTCTTCCAAAAATCCTAAATTCCCTGTGTAGATTTGTGCAGGTCACAAACTACAATAACTAGCCTTTGAAACAGTTTTGAGGTTTAAGGGAGTGGCTGCTTATTAAAACACTAAATTGGCATTTCCAGACAAAATACTAATTGTCGTTATAGTAGAACATACATCAAAAATTTGTTCAAAAGATTGTATTGTTTGCACAGGTCAGCAGATGATACCAGTGACGAATCCAAAAAAAAGGGGGGGGGGTGATTCTGTCTATCCATTAACTTCTTTTGAAAAACTAAAAACATTGTTTTCTAATGACATGTCACCAGGAAATTTCACATGTATCAGATAGGAACTGGAAACAAATTGGGAAATTTATCAGCAATGATGTGTAAAACCATTTTTGTGATTGATAATTCAGTTAGGCGATTGACACATGGAGACATCTGATGGTGGTGTGGCGGTAAAAGTATTTTTGATAAATTGAGAAGAAAATGGAAAAGGCTATTGTGGTTTAATAACTTTATTATTGCCATTTGTCCATTCAACCTATGTCTTTGAATTAACAATTAGCGTCCATGCAATTTTACCTGAACACTGGCATAGACTGTGGAGGAGCTGAATTACATGGACAAAATAGCAGAAAGAAACACGTGGATACCCCTAACATACTGTAAAAAGGTCATCTCAGCTTAGTCACCAAAAGAGAAAGGTGAGCAAAGACCAGCATAAGGTGGGTGCGGATTTTATCTGAAAATACCCAAAGGCTGGTGAAGATTAAAAGACACCTGACTCATTTAGGGGGTTACTTGTTCGACATGACTTCAAAATCACTAAATAATATGATAGCATGTTCGGCTGCAACGTTGAGCCGTAATTATATTTTTGTTCTTATGGTACCTTTGGGCACCTGTAAAGTTGACAAAAACACATAACAGATACACTCAGACAACTATGCTTACCACACATCAGATAAAGAGGCACAACCTAATTTCAAATAACATAGATAACTGTGTGGCAGTCACCGAGTCCATGCCTCCTTTCCAATGAATGACTGAAAGGGGAAATCCAGTGCTTTGCATGAACATTGTATCCAATAGGTCATGTAATATGCATCCCATTTTGACAATGTGTTGTTAAATCCTCATTTAAGTGTTTTGAGAAGATTTTTATCGACAATTATGAATTTTCAGGGGCCCTGCCATTTTTGCAAGTCACATGACCTACGTGCCCGGATTTGACGTGTACTGTGCCGCAATAAAGGCTCGATTACATGGAACACCATTTATGCACAGCGCCGATTTCTAGTATTTATCCTCATCTGATGAAGAAATAGCAGTATCGGTTGATCGGGAAGACGGAAGAATACTTTCGTACAAATTTGAACCTGTAATTACTGTTGAATATTCAGCTGGTTCTTCGGGCGGAATGACGCGAAGTCTGACTATTTGGAGGCCTACGTGCAATATAAGACCGTAAACAAAGGCCCCCAGGAGCTCCGGGCCGGCAGCCACGGATGGTTCTTCGGATGGGAATGACGCGGCGGGCCGCGAGCCGAGCTTCCAGGCTTCGGAGGTCGTTAGCCAAGTTTCAGACGGAGGTAACAGATTGACCCCCACCTGGGGAACATCATCATCATATTTTCGGCACCACAAACACCTAATGACCTTGCTTAATACAGAAATTGGCCTTACAATTCAGGTGAATTTAACTAAAGGTTAAATTATTCCCCCGGCTTTTAAACCTTCTACCACATTCCTGCTGGGGATTCCATTTATAGGCTTATGCCAAAGGAAACCCCATTTTCTTCTCACCATTTGCCAATTTCATGCTACCCTAAACCCGAATGCCATACAAAAGAGTCCGTATACTATGGAAGGAGTATTTTGACCGAAAAACGTGAGGAACATTTTTTTTCTTTGTCAGTTACAGGAATTTCACAAATAACTGGTTGTTATTCACGTAGAATTCAGCTAATATGGTAAACTATAGTTGCATCACCTGCATGGGCCCTAGGCCACGACTACGTGCCATTCCACCAGAAATCCTCACACAGTGCACCCTGGAGGTAATGACTAAAACAACTCCTTACACCACTTGTCAGAAATTTAAGTGTTTATCAAACTACTAAGACAGTAAATGATAAACTGATAGTTTCTACTAATGTTGCATTGGCTTACTTCTCCTGTGTTAGCTTTACAGGGACAAATGTTAAGGTGGGAAGTCTCAACAAAATGTGTCATGTTATCCATCGGTAAATTGCCCCCCTGCTCCCACGCAGCAATGTGTGGTAGTGGTGTGGTGGTCAAAAGTTGTATGACACACTGATAAAGGAACGTGTGCACTGATATCATTGCTTTTATCTGGGACTGTTTCCATCCACAGCAGAGGAAATACATTTGGCCA
Source organism: Syngnathoides biaculeatus (assembly GCF_019802595.1). Classification (NCBI taxonomy): domain Eukaryota; kingdom Metazoa; phylum Chordata; class Actinopteri; order Syngnathiformes; family Syngnathidae; genus Syngnathoides; species Syngnathoides biaculeatus. The sequence goes on along the minus strand of NC_084662.1, from coordinate 919,037 downwards.
CATCCATCTTTGGACCTCCCCTCGGTTTCTCCCGGTGCGAAGGTCCTCTTGGAAAGATGGAGATCCAACATACATTGATGCAATTGGCATCCCACAAGGTGTACCAGATGAGTATACAGTGAAGAAAATAAGTATTTGAACACCCTGCTATATTTGCAAGTTCTCCCACGTAGAAATTATGGAGGAGTCTGAAATTTTCATCATAGGTGCATGTCCACTGTGAGAGAGATAATCTAAAAAGAAAAATCCAGAAATCACAATGTATAATTTTTTTAACGATTTATTCGTGTGATACAGCGGCAAATAAGTATTTGAACACCTGAGGAAACCGATGTTAATATTTGGTACAGTAGCCTTTGTATTCAATTACAGAGGTCAAACGTTTCCTGTAGCTGTTCACCAGGTTTGCACACTCTCCAGGAGGGATTTTGGCCCACTCCTCTACACAGATCTTCTCTAGGTAAGACAGGCTTCTGAGAAGAGAGATAATCTAAAAAGAAAAATCCAGAAATCACAACGTATGATTTTTTTTTTAACGATCTATTTGTGTGATACAGTTGCAAATAAGTATTTGAACACCTGAGAAAACCAATGCTAATATTTGGTACATTTGCTTTTGTTTGCAATGACAGAGGTCAAACGTTTCCTGGAGTTGTTCACCAGGTTTGCACACACTGCAGGAGGGATTTTGACCCACTGCTCCACACAGATCTTCAGTAGATCAGACAGGTTTCTGGGCTGTCGCTGAGAAACACGCAGTTTCAGCTCCCTCCAAAGATTTTCTATTGGGTTTCGGTCTGGAGACTGGCTTAGTAAGCTTCTTACGGAGCCACTCCTTGGTGTGTGTTTCGGGTCATTGTCATGTTGAAAGACCTAGCCACGACCCATCTTCAATTCTCTGATTGAGTAAAAGAGGTTGTTCCCCAAGATCTCACAATACATGGCCACGGTCATCTTCTTAATACAGTGCAGGTGTCCTGTCCCATGTGCAGAAAAACGCCCCCAAAGCATGATGCTACCACCCCCATGCTTCACATTAGGGATGGTGTTTTTTCAGGATGGAGTTCATCATTCGTCTTCCTCCAAACATGTTTAGTGGACTTATGACCAAAAAGTTACATTTTGGTCTCATCTAACCACAAAACCTTCTCCCATGACTCCTCTGTATCATCCAAATGGTCATTGGCAAACTTAAGACAGGCCTTGGCGTGTTGGTTTAAGCAGGGAACCTTCTGTGCCATGCATGATTTCAAACCATGATGTCTTAGTGTATTATCAACAGTCACCTTGGAAACGGTGTCCCTGCTCTTTTCAGTTCATTGACCAATTCCTGTCGTGTAGTCCTGGGCTAATTCCTCACCTTTCTCATTTAGACTCTGAGGTGATATCTTGCATGGGGCTCCGCTCCGATTGAGATTGACCGTCATGTTTAGCTTCTTCCATTTTCTAATGATTGCTCCAACAGTGGACCTTTTTTCACCCAACTGCTTGGCATTTTCTCCGTAGCCCTTTCCAGCCATGTGGACTTGTACAATTTTGTCTCTGCTGTCTTTGGACAGCTCTTTGGTCTTGGCCATGTTACAAGTTTCAGTCTTACTGATTATATGGGATGGACAGGTGTGTTTATGCAGCTAATGACCTCACACAGGTGTATCTGATTCAGGATAAAACTTGGAGTGGAGCTGGACTTTTAAAGGCAGACTAACTGGTCTTTTAGGGTCAGAATTCTAGCTAATAGACAGGTGTTCGAATACTTATTTGCAGCCGTATCACACAAATAAATCGTTAAAAAATCATACATTGTGATTTCTGGATTTTCATTTTTAGATTATCTCTCACAGTGGACATGCACCTACGGTGAAAATTTCAGACCCCTCTGTGGTTTTAAGTGCGAGAACTTGTAATATAGGAGGATGTTGAAATACTTATTTTCTTCACTGTAAATTGGCTAATCAGATTGCTGCAGGATGGGAACCTCAAATAAAAACCTTGACAGAATCAACTTCAATCATTACAATGAACAGAAACTAGGTAAGTATACGGAAGCAGGCTTTATTGCCATAAGAGAACAACTAGCTGTAACCTCACTCATGGCGTTCCAAAACTGCATAGCGGTCGACATGCTCCAGGCCGAGAAGGGTGGCGTCTGCACAATGTTCGGTGACCAGTGTTGTACATTTATTCCAAATAACACAGCACCTGATGGTTCACTCACAAAGGGCCATTCAAGGCCTCCGCACCCTGAACCACAAGATGAAGCACTCTGATATGAACACATTAGCCTGGTCTGAGTGATGGAGGAAAAATTTGGCAAATATAAAAACTTGGTGTTCTCTCCAAGTTTGTGTAGTCTGTTTGCAGCTATTCTTGCATTGTGTGGATGTTGTTATATTCCCTGCATAAGGGCATCACTTAACCGACTTAACTACTGCTATTGCCCCGAAAAATTCAAAATAGTCGGAAATATAGCAACTATTCGGACAACAGGGTAATGACAGTAATATTGTTGACCACAATGATGACGTTATGACTTTTCTTCTCGACCTGTTCTCTGATCCAGAAGATTACAAGTGATTAGTGCAATATTTGCCTCCGAGTGAAACTTTCCTCTGCTTCAATTAAGTAACTGTTTCTGGCTGCAATGAAGAATGCTTTCCTCTGCTCCAATTAAAAAACTTTCTGCTTGCAATGAAGAATGCTTTGCTCTGCTCTAGATAATGTGGCAGCAAATGTAGGATGAACAGGGGGGAAATGTCGGAATAATTGTGAATATAATTATCATACATCTGCTTCCAAAAAATATTTTTTTTACTCTACTTTAGATAATGTGGTAGCCCTGAACAGGAGATAGCACAAGAACAATAAATCTAATCATCAGAACTGTTAGAACCAGGAGCGCCTGCTGTTCAAGAAATGATGACCACACATTTACTCAGCAATCTTCCCCACACGTGAACAGACAAGTACACTTTGTTTCCAACTATGTTTTGGTCCCCCGTCTCTTTTTTGTAACATCAAAGTAAATGGGGGACATTTTGAAACTAAATAAATAGAGTTGGTGAGGAGAGGATAATCAGAGAGTGCAGTGAATTCCACGAGACAGTTCCTCTCCTCTCTCCTTGCGAGCTGTCAAACATTAACTGGTGACTTTTTCCTTTTTGTCCTGTTTTATGAATGTCTAATTGGTAAACCTGACAGAGTCCAACTGCAAACATTGGTAACAAGTATTTATGTATTTGTAAAGTACAAGGAGTTTTGTTATTTTGGAAGTTTGCTGCAAACAGATCTTGTAGACCTTTATACTATTGGTGCTCATTAAGTAACCCTCTGCCTCAAAAAGGTTTGTGACTTCTGCAAAACACAATGGCGAGCAACGTGTTGAAATATGAAGGGGAGGAATTCGACGTCCTTTTCTCGAGCCGTCACCTTATCGTATTGGAGGGGTTTGTGCGTCTGGATGATCCTAAGAGCTAAATTGTCTGGTAGGGTCACAGATTGCAAAAAAGTCCTTGGTGAGGGACCAGACAAAGTACGACTCCATAACCCCTATGACGATTATAAATATCGGATCTCTGTTTCCATTGCCTGGACACGGGACACTGGCTACAGAAACTAGTTATAGGGACATGGAATCCTAGTCAGACTCGCCCCTATGCACTGCTTGGGCTCTGGCACCAGTCCTCTTGAGAGGGGTTGGACTCTTTTCCACTCTGGAGTCTCCCAAGGTGAGAGCCAGCGAGCAGGTGTGGTTGTACTTATTGCCCCCTGAATCGGCGCCTGTACTTTAGGTTTTACCCTGGTGGATGAGAAGGAAGCTTTCCTCCACCTTCGGGTTGGGGGACGGGTCCAGACTGTTGTTTGTGCTTATGCATGAAATAGCAGTTCGGAGTACCCACCCTTTTTAGAGTCATTACAGGGACTGCTGGAGAGCACTCCCTCTCGGGACACAATCATTCCGCTGGGGTACTTCAATGTCCATGTGGGCAATGACAGTGAGACCTGGAAGGACCTAATTGGGAAGAATGGCCCCCTCAATCAGAACAGAGTTCCTCTATGCTCATCATGGATTTTCAATAACAAACTCTCAAGTTCATGCATAAGGGTGTCCACATCTGCACTTGTCACCAGGACTCACCTGAGGTCACGGGTCAATGATCGACTTTGTGGTCTTATCATTGGACTTGCAACTGCATGTCTTGGACACCTGGGTGAACAGAGGGGTAGAGATGTCACTTGATCACCACTTGGTGGTGAGTTGGCTCCGATGGTGGGCGAAGATACCGGTCCAACGTGATAGGCCCAAACATATTGTGAGGATCTGTTTGGAACAGCTGAAAGCTTCACATGAGGAGGAATTTCAACCGCCACCTCCGAAAGAACTTTGCTCATGTTCCCGGGGAGGCAGGGGACATTGAGTCCAAGTGGACATGTTCTGCATCTCCATTGCTGAGCTGACCGGGGCTGTGGCCGTAAAGTAGATTGGTCCAGCGTCTATTTGACCTGAGTCTGTTGATCTCAGTGCCTTACTGGGTTTATATTCCATTTACATTTATTTCATGTATTCAGGACTTAAATCATTTAGTGATTTGTTGACTCGTAGCAAGAACTTTAGAATCTATTCTAAAGCTAACTGTAAGCCAGTGCAAGGACTTTTGGAAATTGAAGTTACATGGTCTGACTGCTTTGTTCTGGTTAGAACCTGAGCTGCAGCATTCTGATTGAGATACAGCTGTTTAATACTCTCTTTGGGGGAGTCCAGTCAGAAGACCATTATAGTAGTCAAGTCTACTTGAGATAAAAGCATGGATGGGCTTTTCCCGGTCTGCTTAACACATACAAGCCTTCGCTCTAGATATTTTCTTCAGATGGTAAAAGGTAGTTTTTGTGATTGATTTGATATGACTGTTGAAAGTCAGGTCGGAATCAATTAGAACACCAAGGTTTCGAACTTAGTCTTTGGTTTTTAAAGATAGAGAGTCGAGGTGTTCACTAGCAGCAATTCTTTCTTTTTTGCCCCAAAAAATGTCTGTTTTATTGTGGTTTAGTTGAAGAAAATTTTGGCTCATCCAATTATTTATCTGCTTTAGACAGTGGCACAACACCTCATTTGAACTGTAGTCATTTGGAGACACTGCTAAATATAACTGTGTCATCTGCATAGCTATGATAGTTAAAATTAAAGTTTTGAAGAATTTGACCCAAGGGTAGCATATACAGCAAGGGTTGAGAACCTTTTCGACTGAGAGAGCCATAAATGCCAAATATTTTAAAATATAATTTAAATATTTTAAAATGTAATTTCAAAAGAGCCACACAGTATTTTAAGTACAGGTGTATTTTTGCATTTAAGTAAGACTGACTCTTTTCGAGCACAATAAGTCTCAAAATTATTTTAAATAACATTGTTCCACTGTTGCTAACCAACTGTGACAAAAGTACTTCTTACCATTCATGCGACTTCTGGTGCTACATTGTTTTGCTAATGGCTTTATAGTCCGTTTCATCGGTCGTCAGATTAAGCTTCATTCAGGTGTTGAGATTTCCATCCGTTAATCGTGAACGTGATTAAATTTGTTTTGCCATCATGATGGTACGATGGTGAACAGTTCTTGCTTACAAAAGCATGTCTTTTATTCGTTTGATTATTTTATGGGAAGTTGTCAAAATGTTTATTGGCAACATCAAGTCCGAATGCTTTGGCATACTGTGAATCATCTGTGAATTTAAACACAGCAGAAACCTCTCTTTCCACAAAAGCTGTCCATTCTTCTTGAAAACTTCAGTACTCCTCATATTTTTCTCTTTGGGCGACCTTTGTCTAAAGAGTTTCCATCGTTAGTTTTTCCAATTTGATAGGCGTTCGACCCTTCCTGTGCACATCAACTGCCACACCAAACTACAGCAACCGCATTAGGACAAACTGTCTCTGCGCCATTTGAGTTGCCAGAGAAAACTCACATGTTCAGTATATCGTTACGATGGACTCTGCGAGCCGTATGCAACTATCAAAAGAGCCAGGTATAGCTCGCGAGCCATAGGTCCTCGACCCCTGATATACAGGCTGAACAGGAGGAGTCCAAGAACTGACTCATTTGAGTTGCTCTTCCAATTGAGCGACAAAATTCCTTTATTTCCTTTTCGTCACTTTTTATTACTTTTCTTACCTGTACCTGTGATTTTTTTTTTTTTCATAGACTGTTTCTTAAAGTGGGACTGTCATCCCTATAAACATTCTAAAATAGATATTGTAATGAAAAATACATATAACAGTATTCACTTCAATTTCTATACGAAAATAAATGTGTGCGGATCTTGCGTCATCCATGGGCAAAGTTGCGCAATTGAGTGTCCCTCGACATCCAAGTGGTCGCCATATTAGTCGCGTCTTCTGTCCTTGACATCATCGTCACTTTGGCCGTTGAAAACGCACGGTGCCTGCTAGTATGGAAGCCAAACAAGAGAGATATTCGGATTTTTCCGACACCCCTTCTGACACCGAAGCTCTTTTTGAAAAGGACAACACCACACAACCGAGTGAAGTTAATGAGGCAGTATTTCACTATTGTTTCGAGCCCTCAGGGAAATATTACACTATTGTTTCGAGCCATATTCAGATAATATGCGATTACGGGCAAACCGCATCCCTGTCCGATCCACTTCCGCGGCGGAGTGAGCCATGGCGGCTCATCGTAGCCGGCCGGTGTGGCTTATGACAGAGCCGAGTGGTACTGCTTTCGGGGGGTGTTCACAGACGCCGTAGTACTGAGCAACACAGTCAAGCCTTTATGCGCGCACGCGACTGAGTAATCCCTTCTCGGCTGGGTTCTTCAGAGCCGCCCCCGTCGCAAAGCCCAACGCACACCCTTCGCAGAAGCTGTTACCGCCGAACGCAGCGCTTCAGCCGGTGTGGCTGATTTTCGGCGCCGTGGTGGCATATAATGGAGCCGAGGCGTGCTGCTTTTAGAGGGTTGTTCACAGCCACCGCAGTACGCGATGAACACTATTGAGAGGAGGCTGAGTGAGACATTGTTGGCTGGGTGACGTGCACATCGACACATTTCATACACGGATCTTTTGTCACGTTATGAGAGAGACCGATTATGTGGTCCGCCCCAAACTATTATTTTTTTTAGTAGCTGTATACACACCTACCTGTTATTTGGATTCCACAAAGCTCTCGTCCTCTGCACCCGTGCAATCCATTTTTCACAACAAACAGGGTCTCTTTCAAACTTATGAAGTGTAATTCCATTCTCCCGAGTGTTCAAGCAATGTCCGGCAATGCAATGAGCTGGCATTTTGGCTAACACGAAGGAACAAGGAGCTACCTTCCCGGAGGTAAAACTAATGGAAACAAACGAGTCCACTAGGGGGCGCCGTGGTCCTTTACGTCACTTCCTGCTTCTTCTCGAAAACAAATCCCTCGAGAGGATTTTCATGGCGGGAGTTACAAAAAGCTGTATACTTCAAAATCATGTTTTGTGGTGAAAAAACACATGGGACCATATTGACTGTGGGTTTTTCATTAATAATATACCAAAAATCATCCATTTCATGACAGTCACACTTTAAAGAGCAACTACCACAATAAAATTTACATTTTAAAATAGATATTGTAATGAAAACTATGTATAATATTCACTTTGATGTCAATGCGGAAAAAAAAGTGAGCGGAGAGCGTGTCATTAATACGCAAAGTTGCGGAAGTCTCACTCGACATCACAGTGCCTGCGATGTCATTTAAAGATGTCACACTGGGACAGTCGCCATCGTAAACACGCTGTGCCACCTGGTAGGGCAGATGAACAAGAGAGTTTTTGGAATTTTTCTGATGCCCCTTCTGAGACTGAACATCTCTGAAGCAAGTAAAGTGACAAAGGCTATATTACCCTATCGTTTTGAGCCATATTAGACGATATGCGAATCACTTCTGACAACAGACTCCCTGACAGACAGAAGAGGAGGACGAGGAACCCGATCAAATATTCAAAATGGCTTGCCCATAATTGTTTGATTTCCTAACCTTTGTACAAGTCTTATGTATGTGGCATACTCAGGAGGACCCATGCCGGGTGAAGTAAGTATGTGAGGGGTGCCCAAACACCGGTGGCCGGTGGGGGGAAGAGCTCCTTTACCCTCCCCGCAAGCGGTTGCCCACCTCTCCGCCGACCCACCTCCGCGTTGGCGGGCCACCGGCTAACGGCCACACTTCCTTCCTGGAACACGGACTACGGCGTATTATGTCACCAGACACGCACTGAGTTTTTTTTTATTAATACTGCTGCTTTCGGACAATTACACGGTCACCTCCCTGCATTCCTCCCTGCATTTGTTTGGGTTTGGTGACTATACTTAGTTTAGTTATCTTGTGTTACACGCTACTAAACTGTCATTCTACTTCTAATTTGTTATTGTTTTTTCTTGTTTATGATTAAATTGTCTTAAACACAATACAAGTCCTTTGTTATATTTTGCCGGTTTGACCAAGAGGATTTACACGTAACATGCTATAAACTGAGACAAGTTAGTCCCGCCCAACTATTTTTTTTTAATAGCTCTATACACCTACCAGTCATTTGGAACACACAAAGCTCTTGTCCTTTGCAACCGTGCAATCCATTTTTCACGATGAACCGGGTCTTTTGGAAACGTTTGAGAGTGAATCCATTCTCCCGAGTGTTCAAGCAAAATCCAGCAACACAACAAGGCAGCATTTTGGCTAACACGCAAAAAACAAACAAACTGATAATTGCTAGCCGGTAGAACAGGTATAAACACTCCAACTCGCCACTGTAAGTGTCGACAAAAAAATTCACTTCCTGGTTCTTCTCCAACACAAGTGCTGTTTCAAGAGAGATTTCATGGCGGGAGATGAAAAAAATCCATGTACGGCAACATTCTGACGTGCTGTGAACAATGGATGTATCTATTCCGGCTGATTCTTTTTTTTTTTTTTTTTTTTTGGTTACCAACATACTAAAAATTATGTTTTAGGTGTCAGTGCCCCTTTAAAGTAATGTTTTTTTTAATTGGCCTTTTCCTTTCTTTCTTTCTTTCTTTCTTTCCCAACTATTAGATTCTTCTGACCATCATGGCACTGCTTTTCTTTTCATTTCCCCTATACTTTCTGTTATTGCTGCTTTGCTGGGCCCTTATCATCTTCTCCCTAAAATTCTCATCAATTACAGTAATCCCTCGTTTTTCCCGGTTAATTGGTACTAGAACCACCCGTGAAAAGTGAAAAACCGAGAAGTAGTGGGGGATGTATATTTATATAGGTGCCAGAATGGTTCGCATAGTGTCCAGGCTCTTCCTTAGAAATAAGTTGAGAAGCTCGGTCATCCGGAAAGAGCTCAGAGTAGAACTACTGCTCTTCTGCAATCATAGGAGCCAGATGAGGTGGCTGAGGCATCTAAATTCGGATGCCTCTCAGACATCGCCCTGGTGAGGTGTCCTGGTATGGCTCACTGGAAGGAAAACTAGGGGACGACCTAGGACATGCTGGACCGACTACATCACTTGACTGGCCTGGGAACGCCTCGGGATGCTCTCAAAAAAGATGAAGTGGCTGGGGAAGAGAAGTCTGGACGCCCCTGCAACCTGACCTCAGATAAATGGGAGAAGATAAATATGAACGGGAGAAGATAAATGACTGAATTCATTCTCATCCCATCCCTTGATATTTCCAACCTTCGTGCCTCCCTTAGTGCTCTTCCTCTCAAATTTGATTGAATTTCCTCCATTGATACCTACTCCTATTTCCCAAATTACCCCTTTATTCCGCTTAACCCCTACTTCAACCTTAGTCAGACTTATGACCTTATACATTCCTACCTCCTTCACTCTGCGCACTTTTCCCCCTTGCTTCTCATTCTGCTTCGAGTTGTTGTCACAGATTGCTGGGCTAATCAGTTTTATGATTATATACAACAGACTACTCCACGACTTGTCACTTTAAACTGCATACACTCTTTGAACCTTGACACCATTTGCACAATTGTCATTGCGCTGGACTATCGCTCTAATGGACACTAAGTCAGGGGTTTCAAACGCAATTTATCTCGGGGCCACTCGAGGCGATGTACGGCTGAGGCTGGGCCGCAGCTTTGGCGCACAAGCACTCACGGCCAATTTCAATTAGAAATTTAAAAGTAAATTAAATCTTCTCCAACATCTTTTTAAAACGAAAAAAAAAGTTAGACATTAAGATAAACTAGGAGGGAGCACGGTGATACAACGGGTTAAACTGTTGGCCTCACAGTTCTGAGGTCCAGGATTCAAATCCCGGTCCCGCTGTGTGGAGATTGCATGTTCTCTACTTGCCTGCATGGTTTAGGGTTAGGGTTCTCCACCCCACCTCTTTCCCGATGAGACCTGGGATTGGCGCCAGCATCGTTGCGACCCTGGTAAGGATAAGCGACTCAGAAAATGAATGAATGAAAAAAGATAAAGATGCTTGTGTCAACTAGTTGTGTACAAAACGCTACATGGCAACGCTGCTGTAATTTTCACTCAGAAAAATATTTCTCTGCTTGCATGTGCCCGAGAGCCATATCCCCCACCATGAATGGTTGGCTTTGCACACAACACTGTAAATGTGCCATTCATGTAAAACTCGAGGGCCGCACGAACATTAAACTTTCCTATTAAGGTGGGGGCCACAAAATATCCCAAATGGCCCGCGGGCCACCAGTTTGAGACATTTACTATAACTGCTAGAAGACTGCATCCTTGTGTAACCGGGTCGATCTGTGCATTGAATGAAGCGTCTGTGTAATTACACAAAAACTGTTAGTGCCTGACAAGAAAATGCTTCCTGATTCTCTGTAATGTGTTCCTTCTTCTGTGGTTCCCGCAATAAATGCTTTCTGTGGTTCCACCTCTGCCGTTTTGTACGGTCTTCCTCTAGTAGAGATATGTGACAACCATGTTTCACTCAGTTAGTTCTCCTGAACCATCCTAATGTTTGTCTATTATGCATTTTTTTTTCGTCTCAATGTTACTGTTTTCTCTTTTTATGGCACATAGTGGGTAAATGTCAGTAGAGTCACATATAAAAGATATTTTTCTGACAGTTGAGGATCACAGGCTTGATGCTGTGACAAGCCGAACTGACTTCCAGGTTTCTTTGTGTTGGAGATTGAGCAGACGGTCAGTTTGCAAGTTTTTACTGTTTTTGTTTTTTGTTTTTTTTTTTATTCTATCAGAATAAAAGGAGATTGTCTCCAAAAAGATCCACTTGTCACACCTTTCTTCAACCAACACAATAGAGAAGACCAACAATGACACATGCGCCACTGTGAGTTCTTCTAATAATAATAAAAAAAGTTGCCTGTGAATACACTGTCTATTGTTCTGAGTACTCAACATGTATGTCTTACTAGGGTGGCAACAATTACCAGAAATAAATTCCTTGTGTGTTGTTTTCATACTTGGCCAATAAAGGTGATTGTTTCCAATTTTACAAGTAATCACTGAGTTCCTGCAGTCTCATCAATCCATCCTTCTTTTTTCCATCCCTAATCAGAGGTCTGGTCAAGGCGCCATCGGGTTTCGGAGGGATGCCCAGACTTCCCTTTCCTCAGCTACTTCATCCAGTTCTTCCGAAGGGATCCCATGCATTCTGAGAGACAGTCTCTCCAGCGTGTCCTGGGCCATCCCCAGGGTTTACTCCTGGGAGGATGTGCCCATAACACTCTCCAAGGAGGCATCACAATCAGATGCCCCAGCCACCTCATCTGGCTTCTCTCAATGCAGAGAAGCAGTGGCTTTACTCTGACCGAGCTTCTCACACTCCCATAACCATCTCGCCATTTTAATATCACCTAATTGTTTTTTAAGCATCAAAGTTAATTTAATTGGACTTAGAGGAAAAAAACATCCTTTCTTGTCATTAAACCCAAGAATCAGAAAATTCCCTCTCCACCAAGTTTCCATTTCCTACCTCATCATTCCTTGACTTCTTCCTTTGTTTTTTTCAGACCTACTCTAGCAAAATGATTTTCCCTGTTCTTCACATTTCTTTTGTTTTCACACTTAACATATATGTCATCACTCGTGTCATTTACCGAATCTCATTTTGACCCAATCCCAGCACAGCTGAGTCTACCCGCTAACTCTGTCTTGTACTTGCTAATTTTTCTCATCATTGAAGATCGATACTTGCTTCCGCCCTGGCCAAGGTATAACCCGTATTCCACTCTCAGGTTATTCCTTTCGTTTTTCTCCAGTATCGTTCATCCATCCTCACAAGGGTCGCAGGGAGTGCTGGAGCCTATCCCAGCTGTCAACGGGCAGGAGGCAGGGTACACCCTGAACTGGTTGCCAACCAATTGGAGGGCACATAGAGACAAACAGCCGCACTCACAATCACACCAAGGGGCAATTTAAAGTGCCCAATTAATGTTGCATGTTTTTGGAATGTGGGAGGAAACCCACGCTGGCACTAGGAGAACATGCAAACTCCACACAGGCGAGTCCGGGAAGGACCCAGGACCTCAGAACGTTTAGGCCAACGCTTTACCAGCTGAGCCACCGTGCCGCTAGTATCGTTCATCATAAACGAATTTTCTATTTCACACAGTCAAGCCACTTCACTTCCATCCCTGAGTCTCCCATGTTCCACATTCAACATGGCGGTGACCATTACGTCAAATCGTGCGCCAAGGCGTTGTCTATTTATAATTTCCATGGACACTCACGCTAGAATTTCAGCTTTTAGCAACCATGGGAGCGGCGCGCTTACGGTGTTGTGAATGAAGGAATCGAATGATGTTGCCAGAATTTCAATTATATAGCGGTCGAGAGTAAGTTTTCCAGTTGAATGTAACAAGCAGTAGGAGAGACTATCACTGGTGCGCGATCACTGCAATCGTAGATAAGACTCACGTTTCCACTTAAGCATAGCAGCCACAATAGCGACTAAATATTTCTTTTGTAAGGGAGACGAATTAAATTTAATTGTAAACACTGATAAAGAAGTAGCTTACAGCAGAAAGAAAGGCTTTTAAGAGACGACAAAGCGAGTCAACATGTGAAAAAATTTGGATGGGGAAACGGACATTGAGAAGCAAAGGAAGAAAACGGTGAGCAGCCTTGCACTTTTACGGTGTCTTTGTTTGACTTTTGCCACATATTTTGCTGTGTAATATGTCTTAGTTTTCTGTCTCACAATCCGACAAATGACATCAATATGGTGAGTTTTGATATAGACATTGGGCTCACGGGGATTTTGAGCCATGCAAAAAGTCCCAAGTATAAAAACGTCTATACGCAATCATAAATGTCTGTGATGTTGTTGTAGTGATAGCTTGAAGATGTTGACATTATTCAAAGGTTCAACTCGTCACTGGTTCAAGAATTACACCAAACTTCGAACTACATCCGGTTACGTTTTGACTTGGCACGGTATATTTGCAGTCTTTACTCTGTGTTTGAAAGGCTATGATGTTTACGAGGAAAACATTTAACGAACAATGCCCACCCCACCCCTCATGTACCGAACACCTCAGTCACAGCATATAACTCATTCAACAGGGAGGTTTAACATATATATCCCAAGTTGTAATACTGTTGTGATGTTGGCGTAGCAATGCGAACAGTAGTTAGTGGTGCTTTCACAAGTTGTAGGCTATTATGATGATTTTTCATTATGTAGCTACTGTCCGTCCATGTATAGTAGAGCTGTAGGAACAATGTTGGGTAACAAACAACAATTCATTCCCTCGAATTTAACAAGAATGTTTTCATGTTTTAAAATAATGATCGAAATTTGCGGTGATTTCTTCCAATATATATTTTGCATTGCGAGTGAATAAATCCAGCTGCGCCTTGTATTGTTATCTGAGCGGGTCCTGCAACAGTGGCTTAGTCAGCCCCTTTTATTATGCGGGGTCCATGATTATACTGTGATTGCGGTCTTGATGAGTAACAAGTATTTTTTTTTTTTTGTAAATTCAAATAATATCCACTCTTAGCCCTTCGCTACTGATCAGCCCCTTTTATAATGATGATCCATGATTAACGGGTGATTCTGGTTTGACTGGAGTCTTGATAAGGAATGACACAAATATATTATAAACATTTTCATAATGTCCACAGTGAGCCGTTCATGATATGCATAATACTGATGTGCATGCCAGTGTTATTTTGCCATTTGCGGTCGTGTCTGAGTCATGCATTTTTTTTTTTAGGTAATTCCTACATCTTTCTCCAAATATGTGTCCCAGAAGAAGAATTTCTGTTCATTTATGTATTGCTTGAGTTCCACCCTTGACTCAAAATGTTCTTGCAAACAGTGATTTGTTATGGTGTATTTTTAGTCCGCATTACATAAAGTATAGTGTGCATCTCTTTGTCTGCTGGCTGCTATACCATCAGCCAACATTCCACCCTTTCTTGTCATCTCTCGTGTCATTATATGTTTGGGGGCTAGTTCAGATAGATAGAAAGAAAAAATTATTTGTCAGTGTTGAGAGATTTGTATATGTAGTATTAATGCGCACAACACCTTTTTTTTTAAGACTATGGTAAACATTGCCTGACTGTTCCAAAACGTGCAATGCGAAAGCGTTATAGCTGTCATTTAACACATTGATTCTTATCTAATTTACACGCCACCTATTTGTTTTTTATGTTTGTGGTTGTGTATAAATCCAAAGCAATAAAAATCTCAATGAATGGCTGAGTTAGACTTGAATACAACTGGATCATATCCACTCTTTCAATAACATTTAAAATTGTGGGATTATTGGCAATTTATTGCGTGACATTTTGTGTTCTTTTACAGAGGTGCAGACAGTGTTTGGAGAGTAACTTATTCTATGTACATGGATTAAGATTTGATTCTGATGTATGTAAAATGTATTCAATTGTAATTATTTACATTACTTGGAGAAATGTGGAATTAAATTGCACTAGGATGTTGGACATTTAAGTGGTTTCAATTTTAGTTAGATTTGAAAAAATGCCACAAAACCTCAAAAGAGGTACTTCTTTCTTTTAAGATGACACTTTCTCCAGTGTGCCATTGTGCTGTAGTCTCTAGCTGTCTTGTCATGTGGCAGTGTCCAAACATATTTTTCCAACTATGACCATAAAGCGCCTCCTTGCAGTGCAATCTAGTAGTTTTTTAAGATTTTCCAAAAGGTTTGACTCACACTTGAGCATACACAACTTTGACTTTGAGCAGTTTTGTCTTTATTTAGTTTTTTAATGGAACATTTATCTGAGTTGTCACAAGTGACGCTGTCTAAATTGTGCACATTTGTCACTAGATCACTGTATGGTATGGTTATTTTCCACATTACATGTATAATGTAATTTTTTTTTAAATTAATGTACTCATGAATAATGCGCTCCATCCATTTTTTTGAGCTGCTTATTCTCACGAGGGTCACGGCAGTGCCAGAGCCTATCCTGTCATCGGCCATGAGCCAGGGAACACACTGATGAGGTTGCCAGCCAATCGCAGGGCACATCGAGACAACAGTCCCACTCACAATTACACTTAGAGGCAATTTAGAGTCTCCAATTAATGCATGTTTTTGGGATGTGGGAGGAAACCAGAGTACTCGGGGAAAACTCACGCAGACGTGGGGAGAACATGCGAACTCCTCACAGGCGGGGCCGCGATTATTAGAACGAACAGGTGTGCTTAATTTTGAATGAACCTGATCCATCAGTGTTGAACTCAGAAGGAGGAAACTGCTCCATCGCTGAAGCTATTTCAAAAAACGGTCCCAATTACATTTGGCATTTCAACTCATTCGTCGATAAACTAAAACCATTTGGGATGTGTATTAACTCCTGCAGTGATGGGGTTTCCCAGAATGAATGAATGAATACATTCGCAGTCAGCAGTGACTCAAAAATTGGTGGTGGCAACTACATTAAGGCAGTCCACATATTAGGTGTTAGTCCAAGGATTGAAAGAGCCGAACACATCACAGAGAATGTGATAGTCCTCTGACTTTCAGCGATATATCCATTGCAACATTCATGATGGCACCGGTATTGACAGTTACATCGAAGGCGCAACCACGGCTAATAAGCACATTGAGAGTTTGTGGGGCTTCCTCAGAAAGGAATCAATTGAATTCTCTCTCTCTCTCTCTCTCTCTCTCTCTCTCTCTCTCTCTCTCTCTCTCTCTCTCTCTCTCTCTCTTCTCTCTCTCTCTCTCTCTCTCTCTCTCTCTCTCTCTCTCTCTCTCTCTCTCTCTCTCTCTCTCTCTCTCTCTCTCTCTCTCTCTCTCTCTCTCTCTCTCTCTCTCTTTATTAATTTTTTTTTTTTTAAACTGACCTGAAAGACTGTGGTTTTTTTTTTTTTCAACACGACATATTTGGACAGAAATCTCATTCATTTCTGCTTCCTGGGCATAATTCAGATAACGTATAATTTAATGTTTAATTTTCAAACAATGGCCTATTTATCTTGGATCCACAATAAGTTACATAAACAAAGATGTCGCTCTTGTATTTATATTCATTTAAAGTAGGGTAATAAATCAGATGCACTTCCAAGTGATTCAATTATGATGACCTCTTCTAAATAAAATCAAATAAAGTGTGCAGTGACTCTCGGCCAACAATGTATTTCTAGCACAATACTTGTTTTTCATGTCAGGTCCAGAGCTGTACATGGCACTGACTCATCAAAATCCGAACGTCAAATTCTCTGCTCTTGGACAGTTTATTCATGTGGTTCCCCCCACCATTTACTCAATAAAAATATCGTTTAAAATTAATTGGTTCAAGATATCCTATAAAAATACTATAAAATACCTGACATAATATATAGTTCTCTTACTATCTATAATGCAGCATATCATTCCCCCCCTCTCTAGGATAAATGAGAATTGTGTGGGATTCAGACATCATCAGACCGCTGAAGAATCCCATGGTACCCAGTGACTGTCCCCAAATCATGTACACATTCCTAGAACTCAACTCAACTTTTGACTCCATATCCCCAGTCGACAAAACTGATGTAGAATTGTTTTGGAGTGACTGCAGATTTCGCCCCGCAGTGCCATGTGACACAGACATGTACAACATTTGCAATATTATGATGATGGAGTCACAGATGCGTCTTCCATCTGATTCTTATCAAGCATTGGTTCTATACCTCCTCTTGAGGCACGAGAACTACCTTTGGACTCCTTAACCTATTCCCAATCCACCATGGTGTACTGCATGGATGTCAATAATTTATTTGTTGCAGGCCACACTGTAGTTTAGTTGTGGTTTCTTTCAAAGCACCATTATCTTTGCGAATCTCCATTAATCTATCCATTTAAAAAATGCAAACTAGCTCAAAAAAAGTATTTGCTTCATGTCTGTGTAGATTCTCAGTAAACCGGTTATGATAATCCAAAAAACATGTAATTGTAACTGTGTTGTTCTGGTTTTCCAAAAATATTTAATAATGACTGTGGCCGATTTGTTCTATTAGGCTAGGCAACTGAGACTGAGAAAAAAAAAGCCATCAATTGCATTTTGGGTAAATAACGCTACCTTTGTATTTGTATCAATTTATCCTTTAACTGCTGTTTAACCAACCTAGGCAGATATACTAGAAGCTAAATTGTGTCATTTGAACCATTTAATTTAAACAGTAATGTCTCTTGTTCTCTGTTCTTGCTTCTGTGTTGTTCCCTGTTTTCTGTTCTGTATGTGGTACCAGGGCAGCACCGACTGCTGAAGAAAAATTCCTTGTGTTCCACACACTTGGCCATTAAAGCTGATTCTGATTTAACGTAGTAAATCCAGCTAATGCTTGTTCCATAAAAATCTTGGGGTTGCCTGTCCTCCTCGGGATTTACCCCCTTCTCTTGTTCCACCGCTGAAACTGGGTGGCAGGAACAATCATGGCATGATGCACTGGTTTGCTGCTTAAATGGCTTTATTGGCTCCTTTTAACACAACTTTTTCCCATTTGCTGTCACTAAACCTTTTTTTTTTCTCCTCTCGAAAAACATGAAAACAGGCAAAGAGCTGCATGTGGCTCGATAGCCGCGGGTTGGCCACCCATGATCTAGTTTTTCAGCAAATCGATTTGTCTGTATATAGCTTGCTGTATATTCTTAATAAAACAATGACTGTCCCCAAGGGGTTGAGATTTAGACATGCTTGCTGTCATTATTTGAGAGTAAATAGTTCGACTTTCACAGTAACCTTATGATGGTCTCGTAAAAGCATATTGCTCACCTCCAAATGTAAATGCAAACCAAAATTGGCCTTCTTTAGCTACTGGGGTTCAGTAATATGTGTTACTTGTATTTACAATGAATATTATTGTGTCTGTTCTGGGGGAATTCAGAAAAGTGTTAGGGTCAGGCATGCAAGGTGCTCTCTTTTTTTCCCTTTCCCTTTTTCAGCATGATTAACATATTCCTTGAAATGTTCCTATTGCCAATCTTATATAAGGTTTCAATGGGCAATTTCGGTGGCTGTGGAGTTTTTGACCAACTTATTCAATCAAACGCAGGTGTAAAGATGCCTGAGGAATGGAGGAGAAGTGTGCAAGTTCCCCTTTTTGAGAACAAAGGCTATTTGCAGACCTGTGGGAACTATAGAGGAATAAAGTTGATAAGCCACACAATGAAGTTATAGGAAAGAATCGTGGGGGCTAGACTCAGGACAGAAGTAAGTCTCTGCGAGCAACAATATGGTTTCTTACCTAGAAAGGGTACCACAGATGCATTATTTGCCTTGAGGATGCTAATGGAAAGGTACGGAGAAGGTCAGAAGGAGCTACATTATGTCTTCGTGAATCTCAAGAAAGCCTATGACAGTACAATGAGAGGAACTTTGGTACTGCATGCGTAAGTCTGATGTGGCGGGGAAATATGTTAGAATAGTAGAGGACAGGTATGAGGGCAGCAGAAGAGTTGTGAGGTGTACCGTAGGTGTGACTGAAGAATTTAAGTTGGAGGTGGGACTGCTTCAGGGATCAGCTCTGAGCCAATTCCTGTTTACAGTGGTAATGAATAGGCTGACAAACGAGGTAAGACTGGAACCCCCTTGGACAATGATGTTCGCAGATGACGTTGTGCTCTGCAGTGAAAGCAGGTAGAGGAACAATTAGAAAGGTGGAGAGACGCACTGGAAAGAAGAGCAATGAAGATTAGCCAAAGTAAAACAATATATGTGCGGAATTGAGACGGATGGACCGGGAAGATTAAGGCTCCAGAGAGAAGAGCTAGCGAGGGTGGACAGCCTCAAATATTTGGGGTCAACAATCAAGAGCAATGGTTAGTGTGGTAAATAAGTAAAGAAACTGGTCCAAGCAGGTTAACAGCTGACGGAAGCTGATGCTTGGTGTGTTATTTGACAGAAGAGTTTCTGCTAGGATGAAGGGTAAAGTTTATAAAACAGTGGTGCGGCCACCCATGATGTAGGGTTTCGAGACAGTGGCACTTAAGAGACAACAGGAAGCAAAGGTGGAGGTGGCAGAAATGAAGATGTTGAGGTTCTCTCTTTGAGTGAGCAGGTTAGATAGGATTTGAAATGAGCTCATGAGAAGGACAGCCTAGGATGTTTTAGAGACAAGGTTTGAGAGAGCTGAATTCGAGGCACAGTGAGTGAGTGTATTTGTAGATGGGTGTTGAGAATGACGTTGCCAGGCAAAAGAGTGAGAGGGAGACCAAAGAGAAGATTGATGGATGTTGTGAAGAAGGACATGAAGGCAGTTGGTGTTAGAGATAAAGATGCAGAAGATAGGCTTACATGGAAAAATATGAAGCGCCGTGACGACCACCAATGTGAGAAGCCAAAAAGAAGTGAAAGGTTTAAACCACCTCCCATAATAATCATAGAATTGCCAGACAAGTGTGAAAAGAGCAAGTGAAAAAAATGTGTATCGTCTTTATTTGGAGGGTCGTCTTCTTCTTTTCCTTTCGGCTAGTCCCGTTAAGGGGTCGCCACAGCGTGTCATCTTTTTCCATCTTGGGCTATCTTCTGCATCTTCCTGTCTAACCCCAACTGTCATCATGTATTACCTCACCACATCCATAAACCTTCTCTTTGGTCTTGCTCTCGCTCTTTTTGCCTGGCAGCTCCATCCTCAGCACCCTTCTACCAATATACTCACTCTCTCGCCTCTGAACATGCCCAAACCATCGAAGTCTGCTCTCTCGAATCTTGTCTCCAAAACATCCAACTTTGGCTGTCCCTCTAATGAGCTCATTTCTAATCCTATCCAATATCTTCATTTCTGCTACCTCTAGTTCTGCTTCGTGTTGTTTCTTCAGTGCCACTGTCTCTAATCCGTACATCATGGCCGGCCTCACCACTCTTTTGTAAACTTTGCCCTTCATCCGAGCAGAGACTCTTCTGTCACATAACACACCAGACACCTTCCGCCAGCTGTTCCAACCTGCTTGGACCTGTTTCTTCACTTCCTTACAACACTCACCGTTGCTCTGGATTGTTGACCCTAAGTATTTTAAGTCATCCACCCGTGCTATCTCTTTTACCTGGAGCCTCACCCTTTTCCCTTCCACCCCTTACATTCATGCACATATATTCTGTTTTACTTCGGCTAATCTTCATTCCTCTCCTTTCCAGTCCATCTCTCCATCTTTCTAATTGTTCCTCTGCATGCTCCCTGCTTTCACTGCATATCACAATATCATGTGCGAACATCATGGTCCAAGGGGATTCCAGTCTAACCTCATCTGTCAGCCTATCCATTACCACTGCAAACAGGAAAGGGCTCAGAGCTGATCCCTGATGCAGTCCCACCTCCACCTTAAATTCTTCTGTCACACCTAAGGCACACCTCACCATTGTTCTGCTGCCATCATACATGTCCTGTACTATTTTAACATACTTCTCTGCAACACCAGACTTAGGCATGCAGTACCACAGTTCCTCTCTTGGTACTCTGTCATAGGCTTTCTCTAGCTCCACAAAGACACAATGTAGCTCCTTCTGACCTTCTCTGTACTTTTCCACTAGCATCCTCAAGGCAAATAATGCATCTGTGGTACTCTTCCTAGGCATGAAACCATACAGTTGCTCGCATATACTTACTTCTGTCCTGAGTCTAGCCTCCACTACTCTTTCCCATAACTTCATTGTGTGGCTCATCAACTTTATTCCTCTATTATTCCCACAGCTCTGAACCTCCCCTTTGTTCATAAAAATGGGAACTAGAACACTTTTCCTCCATTCTTCAGGCATATTTCGCTCGCTAGTATTCTGTTGAATAAAAAAAAAAAAAACTCCACAGCCATCTCTCCAAATTGCTTCCATACCTCAACTGGTATGTCATCAGGACCAACTGCCTTTCCATTTTTCATCCTTTGTAGTGCCTTTCTGATTTCCCCCTTATTAATCATTGTCACTTCCTGGTCCTTCACACTTGCCTATTCAACTCTTCTTTCTCTCTCATTTTCTTCATTCATCAACTTCTCAAAGTATTCTTTCCATCTATTTAGCACACTACTGGCACCAGTCAACACATTTCCATCTCTATCCTTAATCACCCTTACCTGCTGCACATCCTTCCCATCTCTATCCCTCTGTCTGGCCAACCTGTAGAGATCCTTTTCTCTTTCTTTCGTGTCCAACCTGGTGTACATGTCTTCATATGCCTCTTGTTTAGCCTTTGCCACCTCTACCTTTGCCCTATGTCACATCTCGATGTACTCTTTTCACCTCTCCTCAGCCTCTCAGTGTCCCACTTCTTCTTCGCTAATCTCTTTCCTTGTATGACTCCCTGTATTTTGGGGTTCCACCACCAAGTCTCTTTCTCCCCTTTCCTCCCAAAAGACACACCAAGTACTCTCCTGCCTGTCTCTCTGATTACCTTGGCTGTCGTAGTCCAGTCTTCCGGGAGCTTCTGCTGTCCATCGAGAGCCTGTCTCACCTTTTTCCGAAAGGCTGCACAACATTCTTCCTTTCTAAGCTTCCACCACATGGACCTCTGCTCTACCTTTGTCTTCTTAATCTTCATACCCACCACCAGAGTCATCCTCCACACCACCATCCTATACTGTTGAGCTACACTCTCCCCTACCACTACTTTACAGTCAGTAATTTCCTTCAGATTACATCATCTGCACAAAATATCATCCACCTACGTGCTTCTACCTCCGCTCTTGTAGGTCACTATATGTTCCTCCCTCTTCTGGAAATAAGTGTTCACTACAGCCATCTCCATCCTTTTTACAAAGTCCACTACCATCTGTCCCTCAAAGTTCCTTTCCTGGATGCCGTACTTACCCATCACTTCTTCATCGCCCCGGTTTCCTTTACCAATATGTACATTACAATCTGCACTAATCACAACTCTCTCGCTGTCTGGGATGCTCATAAATACTTCAGAATTTCTCTTTCAACTCTGGGTCACATCCTACCTGTGGGGCATAGCCGCTAACCACATTATACATAACACCCTCAATTTCACTCGATCTGATACTCTTTTCACCACCAAGACATTCTTAGCCAGCTCTTCCTTTTAAAATAATCCCTACTCCATTTCTCTTCCTATCTGCTCCATGGTAGAATAATTTAAACCCTGCTCCTAAACTTCTACCCTTACTACCTTTCCACCTGCTCTCTTGGATGCACAGAATAATCAACCTTTCTCCTAATCATCATGTAAACCAAGTCCTGAGCTTTTCCTGTCATAGTGCCAACATTCAAAGTCCCTACACTCAGTTGTCGGCTCTGTGCATTCCTCTTTTTCTTCTGACGATGGATCCGGTTTCCTCCTCTTCTTTGTCTTCGACCCACGAGTAGAAAAAATAGATATTCGTCGCTTATTTTGTGTAGTCTAGAGATTAATTTACGTGTTTATTTCATAAACGTTGTTAACCAAACATGCCTGCTCCAAAACAACCAGTATTCACCCGGAAACAGGATATGCAAGTTAACCATACCAAGCATGTACGGACGTTAGGCCGAAAGCGCATGTTCAGAGCTGCTTCACGTACTGCGAGCGCATTGATATCAAAAGTCATCAACGTCATGAGCCATGTCAAAGGAAGTTCAGTACACCAGGGGTGCTCATTGCGTTGATCGCGAGGCACTGTTGACGGTGTGTGTGTATGTATGTAGTGTGGCCACTACATCGAGCGCATGCACATAAAGGCGCGTTCCAGCAAGCCGGCCTCCCATTTACAGCAGTCCCGCGAACCGTTCGAGATTCCATCCCTCATCACACCCGCAACTCTATCTGGGAGCATGAGAGACTGCAATTGTGTAAAGCATGTTGAATATTGTGGCCTCTATACTTACATATCAGCTTCTGTATCCAGTTCTGGACGCTGTAAAAAGTACTTCAGTGAACTGGTATTGGGACTCCTCTGTCTGCAATTATAAAAGACGTGGGGGGGGAGAAACGGAGTAAAATTTGAAAAATTAAGGCATTTTTCTTCTGATTTACAGTGAAGAAAATGTGTATTTGAACACCCTGCAATATTGCAAGTTCTCCCACTTGGAAATCATGGAGGGGTCTGAAATTTTCATTGGAGGTGAAAGTCCACTGTGAAAGAGATAATCTAAAAAGAAAAATCCAGAAATCACAATGTATGAGATTTTTAACAATTTATTTGTATGATACAGCTGCAAATAAGTATTTAAACACCTGTCCATCAGCTAGAATTCTGACCTCAGAGACCTGTTAGTCCGCCTTTAAAAGTCCACCTCCACTCCATGTATTATCCTGAATCAGATGCACCTCTGTAAGGTCGTTAGCTCCATAAAGACACCTATCCACCCCATACAATCAGTAAGACTCAAACTTGTAACATGGCCAGTCGACAGAAGTGATGTACAATTGTTTTGGAGTGAAGTTCAGAAAATTATACAGTCACATACGTCTAACATCTCCAAGCTCATGGTGTCCACATTAGTAGCCAGCGGACGGGTACAACATGCTGCTAAAATAGTACAACAGTCCTCAGCCCATCACTGGTGGGAAATCTTTTCAGGGATGTCAGTCACTGCTAGGAGGACTTTGGTGCCCCCTCTGATTCTGTTGGTCATGCAACGCATGAGATGATTGTACGCCTTGAGAAAAGTAATGGACACTTCGGTGTCGAGAACTACACTGTTAAGTTGGTGCCTCACCCCACTCATGTATACATTTATGCTAGATGGCAAGGATGTTTATCACATCAATATATTCACAGAAACCTAACGTTGCGGGAATTATGGTCCATGTTCTTTCATGACATCATGAATCACACTGGAAATGGAATAGTGTTACCATCGACGTTTGACGGGTATATCAACTAATTTGTGAAGCCTCAAGAGTGGAATGAGAGGAGTGTTAATTAGTGATGCTTCCCATAACCGTTGAATACCCGAATGTATTGTGCAACCATGGTTATATAAGTTGTTTTTCACACTCACTTGTTTTTCTGGTCAAGACATCTTGACCGTTTCACTATCTTGTTTTTCACTCACTTGTTTTTCGCATATAAGTTGTTTTTCACTCACTTGTTTTTCTGGTCAAGACGTCTTCACTATCTTGTTCGCATGCATACCAAAGACGAACATTGTTGTGGGATGTCTTGACAGTTATGGCTGCGTAAGATGTTTTTCAGAGCCTGAAGGACAAACTTAGGTGTCAATAGTAAATCAGGAAACAAACGTTAAGGGCGCCAGGGGGGACGGGTAGGCCACCCGGCCTTCCTCTCGCACGCAACTGAAAAGTATAATCGAGAGATGCAGAGTACAAACAGGTAGAGTCTGCTGCGGGTTTCGTACGGACGCCCAGCTGGTTGACAAGCGGAGCTCTACCTGGGTGTTAGGCTCTCCACCTTCTCGGCATAGGTAAGGGGCTCATATGATTTTCACGCAATGTCAACTGTGTTTTGAGAACTTGCATTTGGTCGAAATAAATATGCCAGTTATTGAGGCTGAATAGCATTTGGGAACATTGGTCTTTTGTTGAGTGTCGTCTTTGTCTCCTGAACGCCGACCAGCACCGATCCTTTCAATAAAACAGCACCACACATCATTGTTACGCATTATATTCTCCACAGACATGTATAAGCAACAAAAACCTTATCCCCAAAAATGATAGTGGAATCTGTGAACTATGTGCGAAATAGTGCTTTGAGGCACCGAATCTTCAGTGAGCTGTGGAAAGAAATGGGCGCTGTGTTCGAAGTACTTATGTACCATTCAAATGTTTGGTAGTTATCCAGGGGACAGGTGCTGAATTGTGTTTTTGGCTTGAGTGTGGAATTAGCCTTGTTCTTGGAAGAGCACCAACATTGTTAGCGTGCATGGGTGAGATATTCGCAGTTATTAATCACCTTAAACTGCTGATGCAGGGGGCTGCAGGAAAAAAGCTCCCAGAACAGTTGAAATCTCTTTACCGAGAATGGCATGTCCCACATGTATATTAAAATAAAGGTTTGGAGTTAGAGTGGTCAAACACAAGGGAAGGAAGTATTTGATTGGAAACCAACTGGAGAAGGGTGGGACGACAGTGAGACAGCTGAAATGTATAGGAAACCGCTGTTCGGGATTGTACAGGTAAACGCAGGCATACATTCACACTGAAGAGAGACAGATCATCCAAGTTTTTTAACCATGTAAGAGGAAGAAATATTGCTTATGAAACCAAATTATATGTGGTCGATGGGGCCATCAGATGTTGGGCTGATAAAAGCCCATGAGAAGAAAAGCTCAGGAGTTGGTTAACATGATGATTAGGAGAAAGGTTGATACAGTGAAGAAAATAAGTATTTGAACACCTTGCTATATTGCAAGTTCTCCCACTTAGAAATCATGGAGGGGTCTGAAATTTTCGTTGGAGGTGAAAGTCCACTGTGAAAGAGATAATCTAAAAAGAAAAATCCAGAAATCACAATGTATGATTTTTTTTAACGCTTTATTTGTGTGATGCAGCTCCAAATAAGCATTTGAACACCTGTCTATCAGCTAGAATTCTGACCCTCAAAGACCTGTTAGTCCGCCTTTAAAAGTCGACTTCCACTCCATGTATTATCCTGAATGAGATGCACCTGTGTGAGGTTGTTAGCTCCATAAAGACACCTATCCACCTCATACAATCAGTAAGACTCAAACTTGTAACATAGCCAACACTAAAGAGCTGGCCAAAGACACTAGAGACAAAATTGTAAACTCCACACAGCTGAAATGGGCTACAGAGAAATTACCAAGCAACTGGGTGAAAAAAGGTCCACTGTTGGAGCAATCATTAGAAAATGGAAGAACCTAAACATGATGGTCAATCTCAATCAGAGTTGAGCCCCATTAAAGATATTACCTTGTGGGGTTTCAATGATCCTTAAAAAGGTGAGGAATCAGCCCAGGACAACACGAGAGGACTTGGTCAATGACCTGAAAGGAGGTGGGATCACCGTTTCCAAGGTGACTGTTGGTAATACACAAATACATCATGGTTTGAAATCACGCATGGCACGGAAGGTTCCCCTGCTTAAACCAGCACTTGTCAAGGCCCATCTTAAGTTTTCCAATGGTCATTTGGATGACACAGAGGAGTCATGTGAGAAAGTTTTGTGGTCAGATTAGACCATAATGGAACTTTTTGGTCATAATTCCACGAACAGTGTCTGGAGGAAGACGAATGATGAGTTCCATCCCAAGATCACCATGCCAACTGTGAAGAATGGGGTTGGTAGCATTATGATTTGGGGGTGTTTTTCTGCACATCGGACAGGAAGACTGCACTGTATTAAGGAGAAAATGACCGCGGCCATGTATTGTGAGATTTTGGGGAACAACCTCTTTCCCTCAGTCAGAGCATTGAAAATGGGTCGTGGCTGGGTCTTTCAACATGACAATGACCCGAAGCACACAGCCAAGAAAACCAAGGAGTAGCTCCATAAGAAGCCTATCAAGGTTCTGGCGTGGCCTAGCCAGTCTCCAGACCTAAACCCAATAGAAAATCTTTGGAGGGAGCTGAAACTTCATGTTTCTCAGTGACAGCCCATAAACCTGTCTGATCTAGAGATCTGTGTGGAGGAGTGGGCCAAAATCCCTCCTGCAGTGTGTGCAAACCTGGTGAACAACTACAGGAAACATTTGACCTCTGAAATTGTAAACAAAGGCGACTGTACCAAATATTAACATTGGTTTTCTAAGGTGTTCAAATACTTATTTGCAGCTGTATCAAACAAACAGATTGTTTAAAAAAAAATCATACATTGTGATTTCTGGATTTTTCTTTTTAGATTATCTCTCTCACAGTGGACATCCACCTACGATGGAAATTTCAGACCCCTCCATGATTTTTCTCGATATGTCAAGTTTAGGATTTGATCTATTATTGAAGCCACACCTGTAAATGAGAAGACCTTGACATACTATTAAATATGTCTAAAAAAAAAAAAAAAAAACTCCAATCCAATTTAGGAGGAGCATAAATATTTACTCTTGACTTTACTCTTACTGTTCTGCTAACACAGCCCCATACAATCACAGATGCTGGCTTTTGAACTTTGTGTCCATAACAGTCCCGATGGTTCTTTTGCACTTTTTGCCCGGAGGACATATTCACAATTTCCAAAAGCAATTTGAAATGTAGACTTGTTGACTACACACCACTTTCCGACTTTGCATCAGTCCATTTTAGTTGAACTTTGGCCCAGAGAAGCTGGGGGCGTTGTATCATCTTGCAGTGGTTATTCAAATAATAAATGGCATTGAATATCTAGGATCTAGACATTTACTCTGTTAGATGTTTATCCAATACAGAAATGGCTATTGATGAAAACATTTGTCCTGAAGAATTAAGAAACCAAAGGTGTACTAAAAAATACGAAGTGGATAGACAAAGTAAAACAACAGCAGTTGATAACAGAAACATATTGAGAGGGCTGAAGAAAACCTCAAAAGCAACTCTTAGTGAAATCAAGAACTGACTCCAAAGAGCAAGATTGAGCGGGTCACAACCTCCTGTTGTAGACTTGGTAAACAAAGGTATATCAGAATGAAATGTAAATACAGTACGTAGACATAACACTGTCTCATTCATATTTTGGTGTAAAACCTAAATGATTTCAGTCTGTAGCATAAGTACACTGACTCACATTTTATCTTTGCAAGAGGGTCTATCATTTTCAGTATATATGGTGCTTTTGCCCCTTTCTGCCACTGACACTATCGTTGGGCACTTAATGTACCATCCTTGGAGTGACAGTAACATTTATCCATTGATTCCTTTCTCTTATGCAACCATTTTTTTTTAAATTGCTTGCATGCGGAGCTGAGTACAAAGGAAATCTAGCCTCCAACTGACTTCCTGTGCAGGTGCTTGTATTGCCACTGTAGATTTTATATAGAACCAAATTGTCCATCCATCTATCCACTGATTATCTGGGCCTCCCATCTTCACAAATTGTACTACAAGGCTCTGGACACGAGACAAGAAAATTTAAATCTCTTCTCCTTCTACATCCATCCATCCATTTTCTTAGTCGCCTATCCTCACAAGGTTCGCGGGAGTGCTGGAGCCAAACCCAGCTGTCATTGGGTAGGAGGCAGGGTACACCCTGAATTGGTTGCCAGCCAATTGCAGGGCACATGAAGACATAGAACAGTCGCACTCACAACCACACCTTGGGGAAATTTAAAGTGTCCAACTAATGCATGTTTTTGGGATGTGGGAGGAAACCGGAGTGCCTGGAGAAAACCCACGCAGGGGTGGGCAGAGCATGCACACTCCACACTGGTAGGGCTGGGATTGAACCCGGGTCCTCAAAACTGTGAGGCCAACACTTTACAGCTGCCCCACCATTCCGTCCCTCCTTGTACATATGTAAAAAGAATGGATGTCCTCTTACATTTCGTCATCCATTTATCCATTTTCTGAGCCATTTATCCTCACAATGGTCGTGTGAGTGCTGGAGCCTATCCCAGATATCTTCACACCGTAAACAAATGTCGTCTCGTGATCACCGGTCACCACCAACACACGTCTTTTGCCAAATTGTTCTTATCATACAGTGTGGAACATCCACTTTTGCTGTCGTCGCATTTGAGTTGACAAGATAAAACTCAATGTAAAAATGAGATGCGGTGGTATCAGAATACCAGATTTTATTGCAGTAATTCTGACAATGCAGTCCTGAAAGAGATTTGTCTTTTTATTTATTTTTTCAAATAACTTAATTAGCTGTCAGATATTTAGAGTACCATGCCAAAAGATATGCGACAAGGCAAAAAATAAAATAGCTTTTGGATTTGAATGTAATGTGCTCAATGGAGATACAGCGAAAATGTCTTTTGCAGAGCTGATCAATGCTAATTGTGACATTTGTGCTGATCATTCAATCAGCACGAAATACTAAATATTGTCCGATACCGGTAGGATCAATCTGATCGGTGTAAATGCATAATGCACATGTCTAAGAATAAACACTGCTTCTGTTTGTGACTTCTCTCGCGTGTGGTTATTCTATAATGCACTAGTATGTCATTCTGTCTGTTAGGATTGATGCATCTCCAAGCTGGTAAAGGCAGTGAAAGAGACCATTGTTCATGTCACTTAGAGGCAAGAACCATGTACTTTTTAAACAGGGTGGGAGAAACTATTCCCATTACAACCCTGGAATGTGTTTCAATCTGTCAGAGCTTTATGAATGTGCTGCTGTCACATAAATGTGGTCATATTTGTCAGAGAACTGGAGACTTAAAATCAACACTGAGCCTTAAATCGAAGGATATTGGTTTTGATGCTTGATTTATGTTTCTTCTGTATCCTGGGAAGCAATCACTATCTTTAGCCTAAAGCTCAAGCACAAATGGCGCTTGCTCACAAGTTTCTCTCCCCACAGTTACATGGAAATGCAGAAAACAACCTTTGCAATTTTGTTCATTTGTTTGGAAGGAAGGGATTTTTTTGGGACAATTTCAGGTAGCTGTGTTCATGTGTGGCCAAAGGTGTCTTTAACAAAGATATGGGGTTTTTCTCAGGGGTGAGGTTAAGGGGGCGGCTCAACTGTTAGGACAGAAAACCGCAGTCTGAATCCCGCTGTTGACCACATGGAAACAGGGTAACGTGTTACTGGAGGGATGAGTCTCCTTGTTGGCTACTGTCAAGATGCTTTTGAGCTAGGCACTGTCCTCACCCCTGAGCTCAAGGTTCAGCACTATTTGCACACCCCTTTCATTCTAACATCTTCCTTACATGCCTGCGTGAATGTGATTTGGTTCCATGAGTTGGATGGGCAGCGCGAAATATATGCAGAAGACTATGAATTCAATTTCTCAAGGAATAATGAATATTAAAAATAGTTAACCATTTTCTAAAAATATTCAGTTTTTATTATTGGCAATCTTCAGCACGTTTTCGCTGAAAATAATCCAGCGGTCTATCAGCATGACTGGGGTGTAATGTCTTTAAGTGGCGCATTAATTTATTTGGCTTGATGCTTTCAACTGCCAACATTTTTAGACACAGTAAACACACCGGTCTTTCCTTGTCTCTCACTGTAGCCAAGCCAAGCGTTACATACGCTTCGTCATATTTCCTCGTCTTTCTGTTGTCTCATTGTCTTCGTCCCTCTCCACATTTCTTTTCATCCCTGTTAAAAAAAAAATGATGTTGCTTTTCATGGGTTCGTTTACTAAACTTCAGATCGCCTGCTCGGTGCAATAAAAAAGACCTACACCATAGAGCTAATACTCCCTGGCCACAGACTTGACAATGAAAGCGCCACTGCCAATTACTGTAGTAAATATGCAATTACACTTTATTTTAGGAAGTTGAAAAAAAAAAAAAAGAAGCATGTTCCCCAGGCTCACCCTGCATCGTGGTGCGCCCCACTATTTGAGAAGCACTGCACTAAGGCAAGGAGGTTAAGCAGAGGTGTTCTGTTGAGGCGTTTCTTTGAGCTACAAGAAGAAATTGGACAGTTTGTGGAAGAAAAGGGCAAGCCAGTTTTAGAATTTCACTCTGCAGACTGGATGCAGGGCCTTGCACTTATGGTAGATGTGACAGAGGACCTTGAACAAACAGCTGCTAGGGCACGACAACGCTGTTACTTAGTATTAAGACAGTATACACTCTTCTTGCACTAGGTTAGGGAACAGGATTATTTTTTAATATATTTCTGCCTGAGAAATGACTGTTATATAATAACTGAGGCATTGTGTTTGTTTGTTCTTTTTCCTCAGAATAAAAAAAAAGCACTTGAAATGTTTTATGATTAATAGTGATTCTTTATTTCGGGCTCTATTAATACAAATAAAGTAATTGTAAGGTTTTTAAGCCATGATGTTCCGGTCCAGCCCTCTTGGTAGTAGTAGATTCTCCATGTGGCCGCGAAGCTAGAATGATTTTGACATCCCTATTCTACACGATGGTGCAGAGTAGTTTCGTAGAGCAAATCAATGACCGCATTGATCGGATTGGCGTAAAATGACATTGAAGCTGATCAGACGATGAGCATAAAATGCTTATTATCATCGGACACCATCAAGCCAATCAGATTAGTTTAAAGTCTATTTAGAATAGATCCCAATATTGTAATTTCTTTAGGTGACAATTTTTGTGGGA
This sequence comes from Syngnathoides biaculeatus, assembly GCF_019802595.1. Taxonomy (NCBI): domain Eukaryota; kingdom Metazoa; phylum Chordata; class Actinopteri; order Syngnathiformes; family Syngnathidae; genus Syngnathoides; species Syngnathoides biaculeatus. Next base: position 887,524 of record NC_084662.1, on the reverse strand, counting down.
AATGTGGAATTTCTGGAATGTGTGAAATATTTTGTACAACTGAAATGATTTGAATCAGCCTAGAATTGTATTTTTTTTTCGGGGGTGGTGGGGTAAAACTGGAATAATTTGGTGAAAATGTTGAAATTTTTGGTGTTTGGAGATTTTAACAATGTAGAGTCTACATTGTAGACAATATTTAGTCATTGGAATGGTTTAAAGTGGTAACGAAGTGTTGGAGGAGAGAGATTATGTACTGTATTCTATATCCTAATCGGGGAATTTTGTTGGTTAAAGGGTATGTAAAGTCTTCAAAGCACTGTTTGCTTATATTATACAGTATTTTATGCTGAACTCGAATCTGAAATCAATTAGGAAGGAAACATTTGTATATTTCGATTATCGGCAAAAATTGATCGCACATTGCTGAATTCACAGGAATACCCGAGCACACAGTAGAGAATCCTGGGCGTAACGTCACAACTAAGATAAATATGGCTGCCGTTCAACTCCAATGTTCAAACGATGATAAATTTTCCGATAATTCGAGCAATGAACATGATTCTGAAGGGTCCCATGAAGACTGTAAAGAATACGACCTTTATAAAGGTGTCAAAGATTATCAATTTGAATCGGTTAGACAGAACACACGTTTAAATGCAGACGAAATAGCTGGCGATGAAGGTGCCGAGCCAGCAGTCGGACCCAGGGAGGGTTAGTATTTAGCTAGGGTTCCTGGTTTGTATCCAATATTACCCTACTTTTCAAGTTGAGAATGGTCAAGCGATTTGCTGTAATAAAATGTATTTTTCGCCAAGAACACCACATGCTGCTTTCATTCGACCATGTCAACAGTGTTCAGTGTTTTCAGTAAATAAATGATCAACATACCTCCGCAACTTGTCTTTTAACATCAGCTCTTGGCAGTTTTGGTACTTTCTGTGGTGGGGCTGAGCTTGTCAAACTGTGTCCAGGTTCAGCAGATGATCCAATTTCGTGTTTGATCCCTTTAGCAAAACTGATCTGTTTAGGTGTCGGAACTTGCTGTATGGTAGGCACTGATCCAGGTTTTATTTTATTATTTTTTTTTTAAACATTTAAAACCCATCTCAGACATGAGTCCACCAGAGATGGGTAAAATGTTCACTGTATATGACAGAAGATTGTATGTATGTATTTTATGGTAAAGTTCAACATTTATTTTCTTCTAGATAAGATAACTTGCGCCTGAAAATTGACATAAGATACACTTTAAAAATGTGGGAAAATTTGAATAAAATGGTGAAATCTTTGTGTGTGGCTGTAGTGGACTTGCTCTCTGCATCACAATTGGCCGGCAAGTTCAAGGTGTACCCCGCCTCCTGCCTAAAGATTGCTGGGATAGGCGCCGGTTCTCCCTTGTCACTTGTGAGGGTAAGTGGCTCAGAAAATGGATGGATGGATAGAGAAGTGATTCACAAAAGTTGTATTTTTTTAATAGTTCAATTTGGCTGCACCAATGCAGTGTTCAATGCAAACTAGTACGTTGCGTGATTTGTTTGTGCAAGGAACGTCATTATGCAATAAACATACTCATGAGTGATTTTGATCATTCCTCCTTACAGGATTGCTTTCACTGTTTCTCAAAGTTAACGGTTAATGTTGAGTCTGTCAAGCACATGAAAACAAGTGCAGATATTTAAAATCAATGTCATTTAATAATAAATATAAATGTACGCAGGTGGCACGGTGGTACAGCTGTAAAGCATTGGCCTCACAGTGGAGTGGAGTTTGCATGTTCTCCCCGTGCCTGCATGGGTTTTCTCCGGTTTCCTCCCTCATCCCAAAACCATGCAACATTAATTGGGCACTCTAAATAGCCCCGAGGTCTGATTGTGAGTGCGACTTTTGTCTCTATCTGCCCTGCGATTGGCTGGCAAGCAGTTCAGAGTATAGCCTGCCTCCTTCCCGTTGACAGCTGGGATAGGCTCCAGGACTCTGACAACCCTTGTGAGGATAAGCGTCTTAAGAAAATTGATGGATGGATTCTAGTAATTCAGTAGACTCAAGAACTGTCATGCCCATCATAAAGCTCTGATAAAACTGTTGCTCTGTTTTTCAATTTGAGACTGCAGCATATGAAATAAAAATTTTAATGTAATTACAATTATAAGTTATCCAGTCAGTGCTTCTGAGATTATTACCACAGAAGTCCTAGTTATGTGAACATTTTCACATGTAAGCAGCCACATTACTAAATTTTTTTTTACTTCTCTTGAAAAGATTTCCATTTTTTTCTAAATGAGTTCTACAAATTGTCACAAGTTAAAAACGCTGTGAAAATATTATTTATTATAGGTTGTCTAATGGTATTACTTGAAAGTGGCACTAAAGATGCTCAAAAATGTCAAATTTGTTAGACTACAGATATGTGTAATGTTAACAAGCCTGTAAAATTTGAATCTATAATCAGGCTTTAAAACTTTAATCATGAGGGCCACTTCTCTCCTCTCAGACACTGCAGGTGTGTCGAATAAATGCACCAAAAGGAATCAAACATACTGAGAGCGGATGAGGTGATTGCTTATACCAGTGATTACAACCTTGATTTGACCCGAGGCATAAATTCAAAAATATCACAGCGCACCACCAAACAAAAGTGTTGCAAAAAGTGGATTCACAAGTCGATCAAATTGAAGAGCATTTGTTCTCTGTTTTTCTATGCCACTGTCATAGTTAAATGAACAAAGATACATCCATCCATTTCTTTGCCCCTTAGCCTCACAAGGGTTGCAGGGAATGCTGGAGCCTATCCCAGCTGTCAACGGACAGGAAGCAGGGTACACCTGAACTGGTTGCCAGCCAATCGCAGGGCACATAGAGACTAACAGCCACACTCACAATCACATCTAGGGGCAATTTAGAGTATCCAATTAATGTTGCATATGTTTAAACCACATCACAAAGTATAATATATCCATCCATCCATTTTCTTAGCCGCTTATCATCACAAGGATCGCGGAAGTGCTGGAGCCTATCCCAGCTGTCAACGGGCGGGGGGCAGGGTACACCCTGAACTGGTTTCCAGACAGTTGCAGGGCACATAGAGACAAACAGCTGCTCTCACAATCACACCTAGGGGCAATTTAGAGTCTCCAATTAATGTTGCATCTTTTTTTTTTTTTCTATTGTGGGAGGAAACCAGAGTGCCGGGAGAAAACCCACGCAGGCACGGGAGAACATGCAAACTCCACACAGGCGGTTCCGGGATTGAACCCGGGATCTCATAATTGTGAGTCCAACGCTTTACCAGTTGCGCCACCGTGCCCCCAACAAAGACACATTTGTTGTAAATTAATTTTTTGACCAATTAAGTGAAATTTGAGAAATGCAGGCTTACGGGGGCACAAGCCAGTGCAATCTGGAGGTCAGTCCCAAGCCCGGATAAATGCAGAGGGTTGCGTCAAGAAGGGCATCCAGCGTAAAACTCTGCCAAAAAAACTATGAGTGTTCATCTAAAGAAGACGATACCGAATTGGCCGTGGCCCAGGTTAACAATGCCGGCCACCGTTAACCTGCAGTGCATCGGTGGAAATTCAGCTACTGTGGGTCGAAGACAAAGAAGAGGAGGAAAGCGCATTTGTCGGCAGTGGAAGAAGAGGAATGCACAGAGGGTACAACTGAGTGTTGGGACTTTGACAGGAAAAGCTCAGGAGTTGGTCGACATGATTAGGAGAAAGGTTGATTATATTGTGCATCCAAGAGAGCAGGTGGAAAGACAGTAAAGCTAGAAGTTTAGGAGCAGGGTTTAAATTATTTTATCATGAAGTAGATGGGAAGAGAAATGGAGTTGGGGATATTTTCAAGGAAAAGCTGGCTAAGAATCTCTTGGAGGTGAAAAGAATATCAGATCGAGTGATAAGGTTGAAACTCGAAATCTAGGGTGTTATGTATAATGTGATTAGTGGCTATGCCCCACAGGTAGGATGTGACCTAGAGTTGAAAGAGAAAAGGAACTAGATGAAGTGGTTCTAAGCATCACAGACAGAAAGACAGTTGTGATTAGTGCAGATTGTCATGCACATGTTGGTGAAGGAAAGCGGGGCGACAAAGAATTGATTGGTAAGGATGGCACCCAGATAAGGAACGGATGGAAATGGCAGTTGTGAACACTTTTTAACCAGAAGAGGTTTTCGGTGTCAGTGCCACTTTAAAGTGGGACTGTCATCCCTATAAACATTCTAAAATAGATATTGTAATGAAAAATACATACAACAGTATTCACTTCAATGTCTATATGGAAAAAAAAAAGTGAGCAGAGAACGCGTAATCCATGCACAAAGTTGCGCAATTGAGTGTCCCTCGACATCCAAGTGGTCGCCATATTAGTCGCATCCTCTGTCCTTGACGTCATCGTCACTTCTGCCGTTGGAAATGCGCAGTGCCCGCTATTACGGAAGCCGAACAACAGAGATTCAGATTTTTCCGAAATCCTCTCTGACACCGAAGCTCTTTTCGAAAAGGACAACACCACACAACCGAGTGAAGTTACACTATTGTTTCAAGCCCTCGGGGCAATATTACACTCTTGTTTCAAGCCATATTCAGATGATATCCGATCACGCCCAAACCACATCCCGACCGATCCACTCCCGCAGCGGAGATGAGCCATCGCGGCTCATCGCAGCCGGCCGGTGTGGCGTATGACAGAGCCAAGCGGTGCTGCTTTCGTCACAGTCGAGCCGGGGCGCTTTATGCGTGCACGTGACTGAGTAACACATTCTCGGCTGGGTTCTTCAGAGCCGCCCCCATCGCAAAGCCCGACGTGCAGCCTTCGCAGAAGCTGTGACCGCCGAACGCGGCGCCTCAGCCGGTGTGGCTAAGTTTCGGCGCCCGTGATGGCATATAAGGAGGAGGGGGAGCCTGGCTATGTTGCTTTTAGCGGTATGTTCAAAGTCGCCGCAGTACTCAATGAACGCTATCGAGACATTGTTGGCTGGGCGACGCGCACATCGACACATTTCATACGCGGATCTTTTGTTATGAGAGAGACCGATTACGTGGTCCGCCCCACACTATTATTTTTTTTTTAGTAGCTGTATGTGCACATCAATACATTTCATACGCGGATCTTTTGCTACGTTATGAGAGAGACCGATTACGTGGTCCGCCCCAAACTTTTTTTTTTTTTTTTTTTTTTGGAGCTTTATACACACCTACCTGTTATTTGTAACTCACGAAGCTCTCGTCCTTTGCACCCGTGCAATCCATTTGTTCACAACGAACAGGGTCTCTTTCAAACTTCCCGAGTGTTCTAGCAATGTCCAGCAATGCAATGACCTGGCATTTTTGCTAACACGAAGGAACAATGAGCTCCCTTCGCGGAGGTAAAACTAATGAAAACAAACGAGTCCACTCGGGGGCTCCTCTGTCTTGTTCTTCTTGAAAACGAATCCCTCGAGAGCATTTTCATCGCAGGAGTTACAAAAAGCTGTATACGTCAAAATCATGTTTTGTGGTGCGGAAAAAAACACATGGGACCATATTGGCTGTGGGTTTTTCATTAATAATATACAAAAAATCATCCGTTTGATGGCTTTAAGTTTATGCTTTTTTTTACAGAAAAAAAATTAATGCAAGGGTTAAGGTTAGATTTGTTTACATGAATTGGAATTAAAATGGGAATTTACTATTTGGAGATTGGGAATGGATGAAATTCATTTTACATTTCCCATGGCAAAATATGTTGTGGAAGTTGAACAATTCGAACTTTGAACACTTCACAAGAATGAATTATATTCAAAGTCTGAGGTTCCACCGGTTATGCAAAATATAAACCTTCCAATACACTTGTACTTCAGAAGCATAGTTTTTAATTCTCTGCATCATCTCGGATTGTGTCTTGTAATCGGAGATTGTCTATTATTGTCTTTCGCTGTATCATTCATTGTCTTGGATTCATCTGCTGACATCTGATTTGTCCACATTGACTGTTGGTTTCTGGTTGTAATTATTTACATACTTCTCTTTTCTTTGCATGGCAGTGAAATTTGCTGGAGAAAGATGAGCATTGTTGAAGGGTCTTTCCTCGCTTTGGCTTGGCTGTTAACAAACTCACAGAAGAAGCAGAAAGGTGGGAATTCAACACTTTTTTTAAAAAAAACTTCTCCATACAGCGAGTCCTTGGGTTTACAACGTCCTCGACCTACGACATTTTGACTTTACGACACCCGTCCCTCGTCCGCAATTTTGTCTAGCTAATGCATAGTGCTTGTCCGTGTTTGTGCACCGGGAGTATCTTCGGGTTTTTCGCTGTATTTTTTTAGACATAATGGCCCCAAAGAAGAAACCTGACTATTTTAGCAATGCTGCAGCCAAAAGAAAATCCATTACCATGGAAGTGAAGCTCAAGATCATAAAAAGATCGGAGAAAGGAGAGACACTGACTTTAAAGAGTTGGGCTTCAATCAGTCAACCGTGGTGACATATTAAGGTCGAAGCCTGCATTTTAGAGCAGATGAAGGGTTTCGCTCCTCTGACGGATACAGTGATCACAATACAGCAAAGCTTTAGCCAATCTTCATAAACTCAGGGTCCAGTGAGAAGATGCATCCGCAGATGAAGCGGGTCATCGAGCCAAGATAATCCGGGAGGGTTGGTATCTTGCGGAGCAAGTTTTCAATGTAGACAAAACCGTATTGTTCTGGAAGCGGCTACCTAATCGGACCTACATCTGTAAAGAGGAGAAGATGACCCCGGGTCATAAAGTTGGGAAGGTGAGACTTATTTTGCTGTTTGGGGGCAGTGCTGTTGGGGATTTCAAGCTGAAACCTTTGCTCATCTATCTTTCCGAAAACCCCAGGGCACTCAAGGAGTTATGGAGTAGCATCCTACTAGTCATTTGGAAATTGAATAGGAAGGCATCGGTGACGCTTGCTGTTTTTGAGGATTGGTTCACCAACCATTTTGTCCCTGCTGTGGAGCAGTACTGTACAGCCAAGGGCATCCCTTTAAGGTCTTACTTTTGCCCGACAATGCTCTTGGCCATCTTCCTACTTTGGGTGATTTCCACACCAATGTTAATGTGGTTTACTTGCCACCCAACACACCATCCCTGCTACAGCCCATAGATCAGGGAGTCATCTCATCCTTCAAGGCATACTACCTTACAAGGACTATGGCTCTGGTGTTGGAGAGGATGTAAGATCAAGAGGGCTTAAACCTTATCGCTGCTGCATAGAATGAAGTGAAGCAGTCCAACATGAATGGCATGTAGAATAACGTGTGTCCCCAATTTGTGAGCGACTTCCCCGGGTTTGAGGAGATTCGGTTGGATCTGGGGTTGGACAAGGACGACATCATGGAACTTCTGGATTCCGGAGAAGAGCCATCAACAGAGGACCTGATTGAATTGGAGAACCAGATGATGCAAGAAGATGAATCCCAAGCATCCCCCAAAATTTCACAACCAAGGGCTTTGCTAAGGCATTTTCTTTTCAAGGCAGAGGATCCCAATATGGAACGATTTGCAAAGCTTTCAAGGTTAATGATGGACAATCTACAGCTCTACCGTGAGATCTGGGAGGAAAAGAGGAAGATTTCCTACAAGACAGACACATGTAAGTACTTCACCAAGGTGGAGAGACCAGTACAACCTGCACATGCTTCCTCAGCAGTAGCTCTCACAGTCTCCCCTCCTTCTTCTCAATCCATCTCTCAGCACTAATGCTAAGGATAGCATCTATTTTTTATTTTATTGCAGTGTTTTAGTTTTTTATATGAAGTATTTTGACTTTAATCGTTAAATCCTATTTACACCAAAATCAGAGTTAAATTTCCAGCATAGGAATGAAACTCGTTCATAACCCGTGGACTCTGTACAGTGAAGAAAATAAGTATATGAAACACCCTGCTATATTGCAAGTTCTCCCACTTCGAAATCATTGAGAGGTCTGAAATTTTCATTGTAGGTGCATGTCCAATGTGAGAAAATCTGAAAAATCCAGAAATCACAATGTATGATTTATTTATTTATTTATTTTAACCATCTGTTTGTGAGATACAGCTGCAAATAAGTATTTGAACACCTGAGAAAACCAATGTTAATATTTGGTACAGTAACATTTCTTTGCAATTACAGAGGTTAAACTTTTCCTGTAGTTGTTCGCCAGGTTTGCACACACTGCAGGAGAGATTTTGGCCCATTCCTCCGCACAGATCTTCTCTAGATCAGACATGTTTCTGGGCTGTCTCTGAGAAACACGGAGTTTCAGCTCCCTCCAAAGATTTTCTAATGGGTTTAGGTCTGGAGACTGGCTAGGCCACGCCAGAACCTTGATATGTTTTTATGGAGCCACTCCTTGGTTTTCCAGGCTGTGTGCTTCGTGTCATTGTTATGTTGAAAGACCCAGCCACGACCCATTTTCAATGCTCTGACTGAGGGGAAAGAGATTGTTCCCCAAAATCTCATAACACATGGCTGCGGTCATCCTCTCCTTAATACAGTGCAGTCGTGCTGTCCCATGTGCAGAAAAACATCCCCAAAGCATGATGCTACCACCCCCATGCCTCACAGTAGAGATGGTGTTTGTTCTGCCCCAAGTGTTTAATATGTTAAGATCGATTGATTTTATTAGAAAAGATCTGTTTGTGTTGTTAATTTTGAGAGTGCATTGCTGAGCTTTTATTTTGAAACTGTAGAATACAGGAAGTTGGAAGCGCTGAGCAGAGCGAAAAACGGGAAAAAAAAAAGCATGTCAACAGTTGAAAGATGTAGCACGTTGAAATCAGCTTATTCCTGTGCATGAATCCGTCAGAAAGCAATGGCTGTGAGTAATTTATGTTCTTAAATGTTTCAGAAGTATTGTTGGTAACTTTAACAGTATCTTCATGCATATTTGTGAGCTGCACTGATTTAGTAACTTTACATGTTGTGTTCATTCTCATGAGATAGCTAGCAGCAGTATGTGTATCTGCTACTCACTTCACTAGAATGCTGTTGCTGTTTGTGCTTAGACTTACTGAATGTGAATGTTTAATTCATATACTAATGGAAGATGTTTATACTCCATACTGATTTGACATTGCAGTCTATTTAGTATGTTTTGTATTTCTTTTTCTAGTTTCACTCCATTTTCATTGTGTCACCCGACTTGACCTGTTAAGAAGTCATTAAAGGAGCAAGAACGCTCACTTCCTGGCTCTTGAAAAGGAGTTTGGCTGGCTGTTTATTCATGTTAGCACTTTGGAAGTAAAACACATGAAGAGAACAGTACAGTGAAAATCCAGTGAATCAGAAGGATTCGTCTGCCACAGTTATGTAAGCACAAGCAATAAAAAGGGAGGAGAAAGCGGCATCAGTGTTCGGCTCCAACTCCAAAGCCACTTCCAAGTCTTCAGTAGTTAGTGTTTCTGCTAGAGCTAGAGCTAAAGCCGAAGCTGCACGCACCAGAGCCACATTCGCTCAGAAGGAGTTAGAACTGACTGAAAAGACAGAGAGCTGGATTGGATTTGGAAAAGCCTACACTAGAAGCGGATTTAGAAGCTCTAGGACTGGAAAAGGCAGCTGCTGCTGCTATTGTAGAGGCTGAAGTTTTAGAAGCTGCAGCAGGACCAGAACATGAGGAGTCTCATCTCATCGCAGATAACATGTCAGCGTACAAAGGCATATGTGGAACATCAGGCTCGAGCCAGCTTTGAAACTGCATCGTCTGTGGATATAACTCCTCATTGTTTTAAAGAAGCGTCGCCACCAAGACAGCAGGAAGCTTCTAAATTAACCCCTGCACACAACTGTGATGCCACGCCTACAAGGAACACACAGCAAAGTGAGTACTTATCAGCACCTCAGCCTCAGAGAAGCCTGTTTAAGCGCTCCAACCCGCACTCTCAGCCTCTCAGCTCGCAACCTCAGAACCCCCAGTCCTTTAAAGGTAAAGCCTATCAGGAGCAGAACTCTCCCTCATTCAGTCATGCTAGCCAATCAAACCACTTCATACAGAGCAACCCACAGCATTCTTCTTCTGCTCCAGCCGCTAACATGATAGACTTCGCTAGGTACCTCGCCCGCAGCGAGTTGGTAACCACGGGGCTCACTAAATTCGATGACCAGCCTGAGAGCTACAGAGCTTGGGAGTCCTCTTTCCTTAACGCCATTTAGGGCTTAGAGTTGACAGCCAGTGAAGAGCTGGACCTCCTGGTAAAATGGCTGGGAAAGGAGTCATCTGAACATGTTAAAAGAATACATGCTGTCCACATCACCAATCCTCACGCTGCTCTCGAATTAGCCTGGACAAGACTCCAACAATGCTATGCTACCCCTGAAGTGATTGAGAATGCTTTATTCAAACGATTGGACAATTTTCCTCGGCTAACCTCCAAAGATAACATCAAGCTAAGAGAACTTAGCGATCTGCTCTTGGAACTATTCTCAGCCAAGCAGGATGGCTATCTACCAGGACTGAGCTACCTTGACACTCCTCGAGGGATTAAGCCAATCGTGGAAAATCTGCCACCAAACTTACAGGAAAAATGGCTGTCTGCTGGCTCAAACTACAAAGAAAGGTACAGAGTGTGTTTCCCTCCTTTCTTGTTTTTTTTTTACTTTGTCAGATGTCAGGCAAAGGCCAGAAATGACCCCAGCTTTGTGTTGGTCAGCAGTAACCGCAGCCATTACCATAGTGAAAGATCCACAACCAAGCATGATAGTGCTAGGACAGCTGTGTTTGTGCATAGAACAGATGTGTCAACAACAGATTCAAGCTTGTTACACAAAACATCTACTGACAAGAAAGGTAGTGATGACCCAACCAAGTACTGTCCAGTGCACAATAAAGCCACATCCTCTGGAAAAATGTAGAGCTTTTAGAATGAAGCCGCTAATGGAACGCAAAAGGCTGCTAAAAGAATACAGACGTTGTTTCAAGTGCTGTTCTGGTACTCATGTGGCTAGAGAATGTCCAGCAGAGCTGAAATGCAATGAGTGTGAAAGCAATCAACATTGCACTGTCATGCACCCAGACACTGCTGTCTCCCCTGCACCATCTCCTCTGACAGAATCAGACGTAGAACAGCAAAACAGCTCTCCTCCAGAAGTGACCTCCAGGTGCACCAAGGTCTGCGGCGAAGGTCTCCCACCAAGGTCCTGCGCCAAGATATGTTTAGTCCGGGTTTTTCCCCAAGGACAGCGAGAACGCTCAATCAAGATGTAAGCCATCCTCAACGACCAGAGCAATCGATCACTGGCCAGGTCTGAGTTTTTTAAGCTGTTTGACATTCAAGGGGACCATACACCTTACCTGATGAGGACCTGTGCTGGAACCACGGAAATGACTGGGAGAAAGGCTGTTGGTTTTCAGATCGAAGCATTGAATGGTGAAGTGTGTTTGGACTTGCCTCCGCTCATTGAATGTAATGGAGTTACGAGCAACAGATCGGAAATCCCTTCTCCAAAGATCGCCACTCCCATGCTCACTTGAGATCCATGGCACCTCACATCCCAAAGATCGATCCTAAAGCACAGATCTTAATCCTACTGGGGAGAGACCTTATACAAGTTCACAAGGTGAGAGAGCAAATCAATGGACCCCACAACGCTCCCTTTGCCCAGCGTTTGGATTTAGGATGGGTTATAGTAGGGGAGGTTTGCATCGATAGTACATACAAGTCCACTGTATCAGTCCTTAAAACCCATGTCCTACAGAATGGATGCCCATCTTTTCTGATGCCCTGCCAGAATCACATCAGTGTGAGAGAGAGAGTAGGCTACGGCGGGGAGCACAGACAGTCTACCTCCGCACAGCTGACAACATATCCTGTGTCTGGTGTTACTGCAAAAGATAAACTCGGATGAGATGTGTTCGTGAGAATGGAAGATGATAACAAATCTGCCTTGTCCTTCGAAGATGAGACCTTTCTGGAGATCATGCAAGCAGAGTTCAAGAGAGATGAGCAAAACAGTTGGATCGCTCCTCTACCATTCAGAACACCCAGATCCTTTGAGCTGGTGGATCCTGAGGAAGACGTGGATGTGAGGCCTCAGCTGACCACTCTTGCTACTTCGCTCAGAGAAATTGAACTCACCTCAGAACGATTCCAACGGTTCTCGACCTGGGAGTCCTTGCTGAGAGCAGCTTCCTTCTTGATCCATCAGATTCGCTCACACAGGACAAACACAACAGTTACATGTAAAGGATGGCATCAGTGCAACCAACCTCTCACTCCAGAAGAGTTAGAAGCGGCAAAGATCGTCATAATCAAAGCTGCCCAGAGAAATGCTTATCCGGAAGAGTGTGTCGCACTACTAGAGAACAGGGCCATACCAAAATCCAGTACGATTCTGAATCTCGACCCTTTCGTGTGTGATGGTCTCCTGCGAATAGGAGGACATCTGAGACATGCTTCAGTCAATCCTGAGCTCAAAAACCCAATCATTCTCCCGAAACAAAGTCACGTCACAAGATTGCTTGTGAGTCATCACCATGGGAAGGTGAAACACTAAGGACGGCAGTTCACAGAGGGAGCAATCAGCGCTGCTGGTCTGTGGATTGTTGCTGGCAAAAGATTAATAGGCTCAGTTCTTCATCGCTGTGTCACATGCTGCAAGCTCAGAGGAAAACTTGAGACACAAAAGATGGCTGACCTCCCTTCAGAACGTCTGAGCTCATCTCCACCATTCACGTATGTAGGGTTAGATGTTTTTGGACCCTGGAATGTGATCAGTCGACGCACAAGAGGCAAAATGGCTCAAAGTAAGCGATGGGCTATACTTTTTACATGTATGAGCACCAGGGCTGTACATGTGGAAGTTATAGAGTCCATGGATACTGCCAGTTGTATCAATGCTCTGCGAAGGTTCTTCGCCTTAAGAGGGCCAGGTAAGCAGCTGAGATCGGACAGAGGCACGAACTTTGTGGGAGCCAGCTCTGAGCTGTGTATGGAACGAGCTGATCCAGGTCAAGCCTCCACTCTTAAGTTCCTCCACGAGAATGGTTGTACCTGGGAATTCAATCCCCCACACGCATCCCACATGGGAGGAGTTGGGAGTGCATGATTGGCATAACCCGAAGAATTATTGACTCGATGTTGCTGCAAACCAGACATACTCACCTGACCCACAAAGTGCTTTGCACCCTCTTGGCAGAGGTATCTGCTATCATCAACGCAAGGCCTTTGATCCCAGTCTCTTCTGATCCCACTTCTCCAATGATGTTGACCCCCTGCTATGCTCTTGACCCAAAAACCGGGGATACCTGCTCCACCTGGAGGCTTCAATGAAAAGGATCTCTTCAAGTGTCAGTGGAAACAAGTGCAAGCATTGGCAAACGTATTCTGGTCTCGATGGAGGGATGAATATCTCCACACCCTTCAGCCAAGACGCAAATGGCACACACCACGTCGTAACCTGCAGGTTGGAGACATAGTGCTGCTGAAGCAGAGCCAGACACATCGCAACGAGTGGCCGATGGGGCTTGTCGTCTCCACCTTCCCAAGCAGAGATGTACAGGTCCGCAAAATTGAAGTCAGGACGTCGCAAGACAAAATAAAGACTTTCTTGAGGCCTATCTCTGATGTTGTCTTGCTCCTGGCAAAAGAAAATCAGTTAAAGTACAGATGCTTTAGTGGCATTAGTGCCAGACGGGGAGTGTTCTGCCCCAAGTGTTTAATATGTTAAGAAGATCGATTTTATTAGAAAAGATCTGTTTGTGTTGTTAATTTTGAGAGTGCATTGCTGAGCTTTTATTTTGAAACTGTAGAATACAGGAAGTTGGAAGCGCTGAGCAGAGCGAAAAACGAAAAAAAAAAGCATGTCAACAGTTGAAAGATGTAGCACGTTGAAATCAGCTTATTCCTGTGCATGAATCCGTCAGAAAGCAATGGTTGTGTGTAATTTATGTTCTTTACATGTTTCAGAAGTATTGTTAGTAACTTTAACAGTATCTTCGTGCATATTTGTGAGCTGCACTGATTTAGTAACTTTACATGTTCTGTTCATTCTCATGAAATAGCTAGCAGCAGTATGTGTATCTTTTACTCACTTCACTAGAATGCTGTTGCTGTTTGTGCTTAGACTTGAATGAATGTGAATGTTTAATTCATATACTAATGGAAGATGTTTATACGCCATACTGATTTGACATTGCAGTCTATTTAGTATGTTTTGTATTTCTTTTTCTAGTTTCACTCCATTTTCATTGTGTCACCCGACTTGACCTGTTAAGAAGTCATTAAAGGAGCAAGCACGCTCACTTCCTGGCTCTTGAAAAGGAGTTTGGCTGGCTGTTTATTCATGTTAGCACTTTGGAAGTAAAACACATCAAGAGAACAGTACAGTGTTCTTGGGATGGAACTCATTTGTCTTCTTCCAAACACGGTTAGTGGAATTATGACCAAAAAGTTCCATTGTGGTCTCATCTGACCACAAAACCTTCTCCCATGACTCCTCTGTATCATCCAAATGGTCATTGGCAAACTTAAGACGGGCCTTGACATGTGCTGGTTTAAGCAGGAGAACCTTCTGTGCCATGCGTGATTTTAAACCATGATGTATTTGTGTATTACCAACAGTCACCTTGGAAACGGTGATCCCACCTCCTTTCAGGTCATTGACCAAGTCCTCTCGTGTTGTCCTGGGCTGATTCCTCACCTTTCAAAGGATTATTGAGACCCCACGAAGTGATATCTTGTATGGGGCTGCACTCCGATCGAGATTGACTGTCATGTTTAGCTTCTTCCATTTTCTAATGATTGCTCCAACAGTGGACCTTTTTTCACCAAGCTGCTTGTAAATTTCTCCGTAGCCCTTTCCAGCCGTGTGGAGTTGTACAGTTTTGTCTCTGATGTCTTTGGACAGCTCTTTGGTCTTGGCCATGTTACAAGTTAGAGTCTTAATGATTGTATGGAGTGGACAGGTGTCTGCATGCAGCTAACAACCTCACACAGGTGCATCTGATTCAGGATAATACATGATGTGGAGGTGGACTTTTAAAGACGGACTGACAGGTCATTGAGCGTCACAATTCTAGCTGATAGGTGTTCAAATGCTTATTTGGAGCTGCATCACACAAATAAAGCGTTAAAAAAAATCATACATTGTGATTTCTGGATTTTTCTTTTTAGATTATCTCTCTCACAGTGGACATGCACCTATGATGAAAATTTCAGACCCCTCCATGATTTCTAAGTGGGAGAACTTGCAATATAGCAGGGTGTTCAAATCCTTATTTTCTTCACTGTGACTGTGTCATGTGCACAGCTACAATCGTCAAAATCCCAGCTAGAGACACAGTACATTAGTACGGTTTTGATGGATGAGCGGTAGAAAACGAGCAGCATCTTTGTGTCAAAGTTGTTTTCCCAGAGGACTCTGAGGAAGTGGAGATGCTGTTGACCTTCTTGATGACCGCTGAGATGTTCTCTGTTCTGAAGAGGTCCACAGAGATCAGAATTCCCATGAACCTGATTGTGCGGACTCTCTCCACACACACACCGTTGATGAAGAGTGGAACCGGTTCAGTTCTCTTTCTCCTGATGTCCACAATGATCTTTTTTGTATTTATATTGTTCAGTGCCTGAGTGTTGTCTGCACCAGATTGTGATTTTCTGGAGCTCCTCTCTGGACAGTGCCTTGTCTCCCTTTTCAGATCAGACTTGGTCAACAGACAGATCACTCTTGTGTTGTCAGCGAATTTGACAACATTATTATTTTTGTGAACTGGGCTGCAGACAAAGGTGTAGTGACAGTTTAGGAGGGGTCTTGGCTTAGCACGCAGCCCTTTGGTGAGTCCGTGCTTAGTGTATGGGTGGAGGAAAGGTGAGAGCCAATTTTCACAGTCTGGGGTCTTTTAGTCAAGAAGTCGTTGATCCAGGTGCTTGTCAGAGGAGGGATATTTGTCTTTGCGGTGAAAGTCGTTCAAGACTGCTGTTTTGTGTCAGAATCAGAAGTCCAAAAGTTCCTGCCGTGTGTAGCAGTGTAGTGCCAAAGCGTACGTGAACAAAGTAGTCAAAAAAACAACAACAAAATACAAAAAGTAGCAATGATAGGGAGAGCTATGAGCCGCTGAGTCCATGTGCGCCGCCGTCATCAGACATTAGACAGTAGTTTTTCACTAGAAAAACAAGCTAGTTATCTGCTGTTGGGAGTTCTGGAGCTAGCATATTCCAGGGGTTGTGAGTTTGTCATCCACAGCAAACAGAATGACAGTATTGTTGACCTTCTTACTGATTTTAGAGAAATATTGCTGTCCGGCCCTGACTAACTCTTGATTAAAATTACCAAGACTTCCTATACAGAAGTCAATTTGAGTTTAGTTCTTACCCCTTACATTTTCCTTTCCTACACTTTGATTGAGAGGTACCCTTGTAGTGCTCCTCTACGGTGTTCTTGGTTACCTCAAGATTATCTTGGTTTTAATATAATCAACAACATTCATGACATTTGCAATTTTCCAGTGGAAATTTTCCAGAGATTCATCAACTGTCTCAGCAGTAAGTTTGTGGCAAAGCTATGGTCTCCATATACTGGCACTATTCTCATTTATCCATCTATCCATGTTCTGAGCTGCTTATCCTCACAAGGCAAGGGTATCAGAAGTGCTGAACTGGTTGCCAGCCTAAAACACTACTTTGGAGTTCTTTTTACTGCAAAAATGTTTCGCATCCTTGACTGCTCAATCATGACTATTAACGTTTTAGGTGTCCTTTTTTCTTGTATAATTTAGTATAACCTTTTGCGCGGGGTGGGGGGGATGGTGATGATGCATTCTTGGCCAGTGTCTAGTAAAAGTGCCTCAAATAGATTTGTAAGTCTGATGTCAATGTTTTGCATTGACTTGTCCTCCTTTTTTCTTGCCTTTCACTGTCCCGACCATCTATGGCCGCTCACTCAGGGTTGAAGCAGCACACAACACCACCAACCAGCCGGATTCCTCGGTAAGATCTTGATTCTTTTTCCTCCATTTTAGATTATGTCCCATATCTTTGGGATTTTCTCCCAGTTAATTCCAGGGAGAACTGGTGGATGATCCATTACAGTTTCAACAGTCCACATCCGTCCATTTGTTGAACTTTGGGGCTGTCTGTGAGCACATTTCTGCTAACCATTTTGAGACATTGGTAGAGTGGTTACATTCCCGACCTTCCATTTACAGTACATCCACAACATACACTTCAAAATGGCGGATTTTCACTTTCATGGTTGACATCCTCTGCAGCAGTCTGTGATTGTCCTCAGTGGAAAAGGGAAGCCTCTTGATTGATGGTCTTGTTTTTAATAGCAGGCTTATGCTAATTCGAAGGCTGGTCTCACATAATGATGAGAGGGTATTGTTGGATTAATTGTACATTATCTCATATTTACTCTCGTTTGCCTTTTTATTAATAGTACATAGCTCTGTGGGTTTCTTTTTTTTTTTTTTTTTTTTTTTTTATGCTTGAATAATATGATGCTATGGAGAAATACGCACTAACAATACATGCGGGAAGCGCTCGACTACAGAGACTGAGGCATCACGACCAGAATGATGAGGATGACATCACAGGACCAATACGAAGAGAGGACAACACCAAGATGCGACACGAGCGCTCTGCACGTCAGTGAAGGACGCACCGCAGTTCGTTTGTTTATTTGCCTTAGTTACTTTATGTCGTGACTCACATTTGCATTGCATGTCACATCTGCTTTCGGTTATGTTTACTATTGTGTTTTCTGTGTTTGTTACATTTTGGATTGCCAGGCTAATTAAAAAGCGGAGCCGTGGAGATGTGAGTAGAATGGGTTGGATTGTGAAAGAGACACATCCCACGTTCTCCTCACGAGCCAGAAGTTCCTCTTATCTTCCTTCCTTGCTCCGTAAACCTGACATTAAATTGGTCCTTCGAGCCAGATATTAACCAGCCAATAGAGGATGTTTTCCCAAACCACAGTATCCATTCCAAATTATCCACATGGACTTTATAGAACAAAATCAAAGTGAAGGGAAAAAGTATTGCTTGGTCATAGTAGATGCATTTTCAAAATGGATTGAACTTTTTCCAACAAAACATCCAGATGCCTTGACAGATGCTAAGGCATTCTGTAAAGACATAATATCTCGCTATGGCATACCAGAAAGAATTTATAGTAATAATAGAGCTCCTTTTG
Organism: Syngnathoides biaculeatus; assembly: GCF_019802595.1. NCBI lineage: Eukaryota > Metazoa > Chordata > Actinopteri > Syngnathiformes > Syngnathidae > Syngnathoides > Syngnathoides biaculeatus. The sequence goes on along the minus strand of NC_084662.1, from coordinate 869,427 downwards.
TAAACTAAATCATTAAAAAGATGGGAATAATATTCCACATTGATTTACAAAAAAAAAAAAAAAAACACATTGCGCCCTCAAAGTACCGGACTCATAGAAAGAATGAATGGTACCATTAAAAACGGACTCAAGAAGTGCATTGAGGAGACAGGGAGGACGTGGACACAATGTCTAGATTTAGTGAAATTATATAATATAACAAGTACTGGGGCATTAACACCATATAAAACATTGTTTGGGGGACCCTATAGATTGCCTCAATTTAAATATCAATGGGGAAACAGACAAAGAAAGTAATCTTGCCTATTTCATGTAAAAAAACAAATGCAAACATCCTCTGGTGAAGACCATTCTGTTTCTCAGCAGGACACCACTTTCGTGGAACCAGGAGACTGGATCTTGGTAAGAAGCATAAAGAAGAAGCATTGGTAATCACCCGTGTGGGGAAAGTCCATTTCAAGTTTTACTGACAACACCCACAGCAGTAAAAATAGCAGAAAGGTTAACTTGGATTCATTTGATACATCGTATAAAGGTCATTTCAGTCCAGGATCTGATTGGGGAGGTTAGCTCAAGACTGGTTAATAAGATGGGGGAAGATTTATAGTATCTCAAAATAGCTGCCGGCCAGTAAAGAAATTTAAAAACACCAAACCTATCGGGACACCTGGATGAAATGCCTACCCTAAAGTGGTTCGGTCCCAAAATGGAATGCTGTGGTGTTGTCGTAACCATAGTAACATTCTTCCTGCTTATGATGTATCCTTGAGGTGTCAGAATGCTGTTGTTTTACAATGGAAAACCTCTTGACACTCCTAAAATGAAATAATCCACAGTTGGGTTTTTATGCATGTGATGATCCCAATTTTTATTTTAGCGTAACTGTGTGTGTACCGGTAAACTCAATCAGTACTATAATCATCCCATGGTCAATTCCGACAGAAGGGGAAACAAGCAGCAGTGCTTATAGCCAAAATAAGTGCTAGATGACGAATAATCTGATGCGCACGGGATAGGAGACTCTGGTGGCTGATGAAAATAATTAATGGACACCATCTTGGTGAACATCTGAATTTGCTAGACACCAACAACAGACTTTACAGTCATACCAAACTAAGGAGGGCCACCAAATCATTTTAAACACTACCAAAGTCCCGTTAAAACCTCCTTCTTATGTAGGAGCAAATCCATGTTGGGGCTTTTTCCTCTGGGTCTACAGCTCCGGTAATCCACGCTTCACTTTGATGCTTTGCGAAAGTATAGAGGTAACAGGTAGCACTCTTTCTCCTGGAGCAATATTGGACAGAGTAAGGTTGGTCCAAAAGCTAAAGGTTCATGTAACAACAGTCTATTCGAATGCCCCCTGGAAAAAAAAAAAAAAAAAAAAAAAAAAAAAATCCCGAAAATAACATTACGCGCGTGGCGCAATCAGCTCATTTTTGTTATTCTGTACAACGCAGCACCTCTACACAGATGTGTCCCGGTAGTGACTGTTGTTTCTCCCAAGTGCTGACATCAAAGCCATCTGTGCCAAGTGGAACGAAATCCATAATTTCGTCGAACTTCATTACCCCAATAAATCTGAATGTTGCACAGCACTCCCCAAATTTTAATGACGTCGTGATAAGCCACTTCAAAAATGTTCTTAAGAGAAATGAAAGAAATGACAGATTCGTTTTTTGTTAAAAGGGGCGAGTCACCACCCTCGAAGACATTTGGTACGTACAGTTGTTGAGGCATTTCTGCATTTTTGTTTTCTTTAACTTGAATTACAAATGTTTTTGTGTGTTACTTTTTTCCCCCCGTCATTATTGTTTTCTTTAAGTTATTCGGCACTTTTGTTTGTTAAAAAAAAAAAGTTTACAAGGCTGGGGGCCTAGTAGCTACAGATAAGGCAATGCACTCCCAGCTCAGCGTACTCTACTATTAAAGCATACATTTTAAGAAAAAAATAAATATATATCTTAAATTATTTTATTTTATAAAGTATTTAAACTATACATGTATTTCTAGTATGGAGTTTATTAAAATAATATTTAAAAAATATGCTTTAAAAAGCCTAATTTTTTAGGTTTGGAACGTATTATTTATTTTTCCATTCATTGTAATGGGAAACATCGATTTGGTTTTCGAACAATTAACTTTTCGAACTGTTTTCTGGAACAGATTGTGGTCCAGAACCTAGGCATCACTTTATATTCAAAAAAGGCACAGTCCCTCAGGTTAAAAAATATCCAGGAGCTGCTGCTACGTAATTTTTTAAGACTAAAATTAAGAAAAACAATCTTAACAGCAAGAAAAAAATGTAAGCATAGGCCAAATCAAGTAGACCAAGAAAAGGGAGTGTCTGCACCGTATGAGAGCAGATGAGAAGAGTTATGAAAGCAGAAAGTGATGTTATGTACAATTACTCTTACATTTCCCCCGTTGATAATGATATGCACAAGTTCTCTCATCTCCAATCTCCAATATCTCCAATCATGATTTTCCATTGCGAGACCATTTTTATGTTAACAGATAGTTTTACAGTTGAATGAAAACACAATTTCAAAACTCCTATCTCCTTTATGTGTCCTTTGTGGACTAAACACCACTATTATAATCTGGATCTTGAAAGAGATCTGAAAGTCCAACACAGTCATTACCATTAACATCATCGTCAACCTACACAGTTCCTGGGGTCCTCCCTCTCACTTAATGCAGTTATGATTAAACGTTCTATCATAGAAGAAGGTGTGGAGCAGCATCCACAGAGCAGGTGCAGTGCTGAAAACAGTTTACAGACACAAGCACTTAATATATCAGACCTTTGAACTATGCCAAGGTAGACCATCCCACATGGACGTGTTAACTGCAGAATGTTCTTTAATTTTGGCATTCTGGGCCCTCATGGCTTGGGTGAGTTGGCCATCAGGAGCCGTGTTATTTACCGAATGAAGGTACAGCATTGCTCCCCAATCATCCCACACATACACACATACTGTTATTTGTGAATTTAGACTATTCAACATATTTTCAGTCTTATCATTATGACAAGAGGAGTTTGTAGATGAGTCATCAGCCTCTGAGGCTAAAGAATGAACAATAACTGTATCTGGTAGATCACAAATGGAATCATTCGGCAAAGAAGTTGAAAAGTTGAGAAAAAATTTCTTTTGTTATGGAAGGAGTCACTGTATAAGATGGAAAAATACCCGGAACGTTACACTCTAACTTCTCTGTACTGGGTGAACATCCGGAGAAACAATGACAATAGGATCAGCGCCAACTTGTGCCCCTATCAACAAATCAACACCCGGAACTGGAAGAGAGTCAAGAACGCCATCCTCGATGGTGTCACAAACCAGATCTGAAGTCAAATTCACAAAATGCAAAGGAGCAAGAGAACAGCCACTTATACCCTTAATAGTAATATCTGAGTTAGCTGAAGACTCTGCAGAGAAAGTCAAAACATCTTTCAAAATCAGAGAATGCAGAGCTCCAGTGTCCCTCAGATCAGTAATGGGCCTTGGGGTAGAATTAGCTCCTATAAGTGAAACCGAACCATTGTGAATTAAAGGCAAAAACTTCACCGGAACTTCAGAATCTGAATGTTCATTGTCAGAACCAAAACTCTCCTCAGAACCACCTGGCAAGGAAGGCTGAGATGCAATTATGCACAAGCATTTAGGGAAATAGTGGACTGATTTTTGTATTTGAGCTTTTTGGAAATAGAAATCAAGTGACCGGGTTTCTTACAATAGGCACAGACAGGTCCTTGAATCTGAGAATTTGAATTTGAACCTGCCTTATCATCACTTGAATCTGTATGAGAAATAGTCTTTTGGTGAAAAAACTGGGAATTGCCATCGACTGAAAAGACCTCTTGTGAGTCAAAAAATAATTATCTGGCAACACCGCTGCATCATGTAAGGTTTTAACATTTTGTTCATCCAAATAAGTCCTGGGATCGGAATGAACACTGCTTAAATTCCTCCATCAAAGCCAACTGCCTGAAACTCTGCCAATCCGAAACCCTCTTTGAACTACACCACCTATCAGACAAAGTTTCCTTTTTCCCTTGCAAACTCTACAAACGTCTCGTTGTCCCTTTTTTGAGTACTTCTACATTTCTGACGGTACGCTTCGGGCACTAACTCATAAGCTTCCCGTAGGGTCTTTTTGACAAAATCATAGTCATAACATTGCTCGACAGAAAGGGCCGAATATGCATCCTGACCTTTTCCCTTTATGACGATTTGCAAAATCAATCTTGAGGCTTTCAGCAACTTTCTCAAAGTAGCGGAAGTACTTTTCAGCTTCTTTTTCACCGAAAGGAGGGACCATTTTGGTACACCGTATAATATCAAAAGGTGTTCAACTAACTGAATCAAAGGACCTTTCAAGGTTCTTAACTTCAATTTCTTTGTCAAATTCTAATTTTCCAAGTTATCTGTCCTTCGCCTCTCTCTTTCAATCTGAAGTTGTAATTCCAGTTTCATTAATTCCAAAACGTCTGAAGTTTCCTCTTCACGTCAAAACATCAGTAACAAAAGGTCCTCATCAATGTAATGATTCAATTTTCAAAATTTTGAATTTTCTCATACCAGTTTTGGCATCAAGTTGGAAATTACTACCAAGCTGCAAGAGATAAGACTTACACAAATCACAGACTGATTCTGGGGAAGGGGACCTAATAAAATGCTCAACATTAAACTCCATATTGCTCGGTTCACAGTTTAAGTTGCAAATATGCGAAAAGATTAAATGTTTTTAAACAGATATCAAATGAATTCGATCCCGGACAAGCCACCAATTTTGGTACCTGTGAATTTAGACTAACGTCCCCTTTGTTCAAACCAGCAAAATATGACAAGGCAGTTGTATTGCGTTTCTGACGATTTAAACTCACACACATCAACACAACACAAACGCGATAGAATAGCTAACACAAAATAGGCGTTCAAGAACAGAGTAGTTGAGCCACAACGGTGAATAGTCACCAATGTTGAACGAGTGTTCCCAAACAAGCAAATGTTCGTCCCAGCAGGTATTCCATGTTAGCGAAAGTTCCAGGCGGTCCAAAACCGAAAGGTGGCAGGCATCTGTGTAGTTAGCGTTCCAAACAGCGTAGTTTCCCTGAGCAGCGCTGAGGTCGTAAGAAGAAGCCTCATTGTCCATCTTTCACGTCCTTATGTAGGTAATCCTTGAAACATTTCAGACTTCCGCGCCACAAAGGACGCAAAGAGTTTGCGTCACACGGACCCAAGAGCATTAGAGGGAACCGTGTCACGTCATAAGGACTTAAAAGTATGAAAGGAAATAGTGTCGCAAAGACTGACATTATAACAACTTAAAAACATCATGGGAAAATAAAAACAACAGAGGAAAAAAAATACACAACACTCTCCCCCTTACACATATAACACTCTCCCCCTTAAGGAAAAGAAAGTTGTAAAGAAACTTTCTGTTGTAATATAACTAAGTAACACTTAAAACAATAAATACAGAAACAAAAACACAGAAAAAAAAAATACAACAGAAGTATCAAACATCAAACGCAACCATACACCATAGATAGTGCATCAGCGCGTGCAGTAGCCACCACCTAAGCACTAACTGGTTGTACCTGGCTGTGCTCGACAACATGCCCCAAGAATTCAACCTGGGCCTTTCCAAACTCGCACTTTGCAAGATGGACAGTCAGTTTCCCCACTATCAGTCTCTCGAAGAACACAGGCACGCACACACATAAAACTCCACAAAAATCAAACCCGGGTCCTCAGAACTGTAAGGGGAACGCTTTACCAGCTGACCTACTGTGCGGCAGTATTAATTTCCACCAGGCAAAAGATCATTTCATTGTCACTTGGACCCCAGCCACCCTGATGGCTATAACAACCTTTCCCACAATATGAGTAATATATAATATCCTTCATGGCCACGAGTGCTGTCCTCAGACAGTCCTCCGCTGGCTGGCCTAAACGCACTCCAAAATCGATAGCATGGATGTATGGTGTGTCCTGAGCCTCAGCTTCCGCGTAGTCAGACTCGTGTCATTCCCATCCAAAGAACCATCCGAATAGTCAACATTTACATCCACAGGTTCAAATCTGTATGGACGTATTCCTCCATCTTCCCAATCAACTGATACTGATATTTCTTCATCAGATGAGGATAAATCCAAGAAATCAGCCCTGGACAAAATTATTTACCAACGTAAGCAAGCCTTTGTTGATGCATCTAATATGTCACATCTGTGCACGTTGGTCATGTGACTCACCAAAATGGCAGCGCCCAAGAAAATTAATAATTGCCAATAAAAATCTTCTCAAAACATCATTAAAAGGAGGGTTACCATCACATTTTCAAGATACAGTACATATGACATGACCTATTGGAAATATTGTTAATCCAAACCACCGGAATTCCCCTTTAAAAGGAGAGTGTTGCTACAAATCATTGTTCTTCCTCTCTTAACCATGGGTGCCAGTAAGGAAACATGCACAGTCATCATTGCGATGCACAAAAAGGGCTTTACAGGCAAAGATATTGCTGTTTGTAAGATTGTACATAAATCAACTGTTTATCAGATCATCAAGAACTTCAAGGAGAGAGGTTCAATTGCTATGAAAAGGCACCAGGCCGCCCAAGAAATTCCAGCAAACACCAGGACAGTTTCCTAAATTTCATTCAGCTGCAGGATCGGGTCACCACCAGGAATTGCAACAAGCAGGTATGATTGCAAATGCACGCACAGTGCGGCGAAGACTTTTGGAGGATGGTCTGGTGTCAAGATGGAAAGCGAAAAAAGACACTTCTCTCTAAGAAAAAGGACCGACTGACTGCAAAAGGTACAGGGATTGGACTGGTGAGGAAATGGGGTAAAGTCATTCAGTCACATTTGACAGCGTCTTGTGTCAAATGTCGAGATCTTCAAGTTCTTGGGAATTACAGTGTCAGAGGACCTGACGTGGGAGACAAACATCAACTCCAACCTCAAAAAGCCCACCAAAGGATACACTTCTTGCGACTTCTAAGGAAGCACAGCCTGTTACAAGAGCTGCTGAGACAGTTCAACACAGTGGTCATCCAATCAGTACTGTGTACCTCCATCACAGTCTGGTTTGGGGCCGCCTCAAAAAAGGGCAAACTCCGACTGGAATGGACAATCAAAACCAATAAACGGATTTTCGGCACCTCTCCACCCACTATTGAAGATTTGTACACAACTCAAACTAGGTCTAGAGCAGACAGGATCCTTTCAGACCCTCCACATCCTGGCCACCAGCTGTTCCAGCAGCTCCTGTCAGGAAAGCGCTTACAGATCAATGAGAGTTAAAACTAGCAGGTATTCAAACAGTTTTTTCCCAATTGAGTCATTAAAGTCTTGATCAGCGAACCTCCTATTTTCTGTCTTGTGCCATGGTTGGGACACACCCTCACATCGTGATGGTCCCAGCAGTATTACTAATAGTAATATGTTTTGTAGACTATTGCACTTTTTGTCACTTTATACTGCTCCTATTGCACAATTGTCATTGCAGTGGTCTATCATGGGAACCACAAATGGGCAAAGGCATTCAGTGCAAGCTTAACACAATGTGGGACAGTGACACACTTATCTCTTCCCTGTTCTAATTGAAGAAGACCTTACATCTTGCACATCTGTGACTCTTATAAGGGATAGTTCCTACGAACAGAAATGCCTCTTGTTCTTTGTTCTTGTTACTTTGTTGTTCTTTGTTCTGAATGTCGTACCAGGGCAGCACTGACTGCCTGAGAAACATTCCTTGTGTGTTTTTACACTTTGCCAACAAACCTGAATCGGATTCTGATTGTGAATTCCCTTTCCAATTGTTTGGGGCATCTGGGGGAAAAAATGTCCTTTATCATGCCAACCATAATGCATCCTGAGACCATTTATGTGTGGGTTGCTTCTCAGCCAAGCAACTGAGCTCACTCAAAATTTTGCTTAAAATCACCACCATGAATAAAGAATGGTACCAAAACATCCTCTGAGAGCAACTTCTCCCAACAGTTTGGTGACAAACAATTACTTTTGCAGCAGGATGGACCACCTTGCCATAAGTAAAAAGTGATAACTACGTGGCTCAGAGAGAAAAACATCAATATTTCGAGTCCATTGCCAGGTAACTCCCCAGATCTTAATCCCATTGAAAACTTGTCGTCACTCATCAAGAGACCCGTATCTTAATCAGTGACCACAAACAAAAACTGACAAATTCTGACAAACTCCCAAAAGTGATTATACCACAATGGGCTGCCATTAGTCAAGATGTGGCCCAGATGCTAATAGACAGCATGTCAGGGCGAAATGCAGAGGTCTTGAAAAAGAAGGGTCAACACTTAAATGTTGATTGTTTTCGTAAATTTAATTTAATTGTGACAAATAAGCCTTTGAGATTCTTTTAATTATACTTCAATATTTCACAATAACATTAACAAAAGGGTCTAAACACATTGAAGCAGCAAACTGTGAAAACCAATACTTGCGCCATTCTCAAAACCTTTGGCCACAACATATATTTGTTAGATTCCTTTTGTTCAATTATTAACAAATCCATTTCATACCTGAACAGTTAAGTGGGTCGTTATTTATACTTTTATGGACAACTATAAAAATGCAGACAGCATATGTACAAAACTGTAAAGCATCAGGAAGATTTTAGGAAAAAGTGGGAATTTTTTGGTTTGTGTTTTTAAGCAGATTCATTTTTTCCCCGTCATCAATTTCTAATTGTAGACAAACTATTTCAAACAAATAACTTTTAGAGTCAGATAGTGAAACACTGAGTTGTGTGCATGTTTTATTTAAATATGCTCTGCTGTTGTCAGATTAGTCATTTCAGTGGTGACACAAAACTCATTCACATCACTCAAACTGTCAACCACAATATACAAGAGTGTGTCCTCAGGATTAGCATTGTTTTGCATTATGTGTAGGCTTCCTGCATGTAACACGAAAATTTGACTTGCTTTTGTAGTCAATCCGGTTCCTCCTAAATATACTCACAAGCTCGCACATACAAGTAATTGAACATTTTACAGAAAGAAGGCTGTGCATGATGTCCACGAATCCCATGCAAATCACACCCATCCATTTTCTGAGCCGCTTATCCTCACTAAGGTCGCCAGATTGTAAATCACGTGAACATAAAAATATGAATCTATGAATGCTGATTTTTGAGGTAAGGGAGCCCAAGTCCAATACTGGTATTTGATAAATTTTTTTGACCAAAGTAGATTATTCCAAAAATCACAATACTTTACAATGCGGGACATTACCTTTTTTTTGTCATTTGTCAGCAATATGCAAGAAGGGCATACGGCGTAAAACTGTGCCACACAAATATGCATTCATCTAAGATGATGCGCTGTGGCGACCCCTAACGGGACAAGCCGAAAGGGGGAAAAAAAAAGATGATGATGCAGATAATCGTCACCTCTCATAAGACAGCTTGTACATCAATTACATTGTTAACTGCCTCTGAGCAAGGATTTGTTCCTTCATCCATCCATTTATCCTCACAAGGATCATGGGAGTGTAGCCTATCCCAGCTGCCATCGGCAGGAGGCAGGGTACACCCTGAACTGGTTGCCAGCCAATCACAGGGGATATAAAGACAGACAACAGTCGCACTCACAATCACACCTAGGGGCAATTTAAAGTCTCGAATTAATGCATGTTTTTGGCATGTGGGAGGAAACTGGAGTACCCAAAAAAAACCCATGCGGCATGCGGGAAAAAATGAAAACTCCACAAAGGCGGAGCTGAGATTTGAACCCCATCCTCAGAACTGTGAGGTCAACATTCCACATTTGCTCCACCGTGCTGCCCATTCATTCATTCCTTCATTTTTTTGTATCACTTATCCTCACTCGGATCACGGGCATGCTGAAGTCTTTCCCAACTCACTCTGGGCGAGAGGTGGGGTACACCCTGAGCTGGTTGTCAACCGATCGCAGGTTACATAAGAACAACTATTCACAGTCACATTAACACCAACAGGCAATTTAGAGTCTTCAGTTTACCTAGCATGCATGATTGTGGGATATGGGAGGAAACTGAATTTCCCGAAGAAAACCCATACAGTCACAGGGAAAACATCCAAATTCCAAAGAGGCATGGAATGCCAACATTCGGGCAAAAAAAAAAAAAAAAAAAAGTCTGTTTTTGTCACTTTAATTGGCTTGTTGATTAGTCCCAAATCCTTTTAATTGGGTACCATGGCTCACTAAAGTTTTGGCAGACACTAGTCCGTTCGCAAATATTCCAACACTTCCACATGCACTAACACACATTAATGCATACATGTCATTTCGATGTGGATGATCCCTCTGTTTCAGTGATGCATGAAACTTTCCATTTGCCTTATTATAAATGTTTTTCTCAGTTTCACACAGGCTTCAACACTTACATTTTAACGTCTCTTCCCATGTCAGTTTTTGTTTTACAAACCCAAAGAAATGATTGTTCTTTTGGGAAAATACTTCAAAGGACTAAATTTTTCAATGTGAGCTTGCTTTTGTGCTTTTCAGGCTTTTTTTTTTTTTTTTTTGTGGCGACAAATGTTATTTTTGGCTGAAGCTGCATCATGTGAAAGCAAAAAAAAAAAAAAAAAAAACAGCCCATGTTGATTCATACCATCTTGCTGTTGCGGGGTGGAGGGATCCCAAATAAAAGCATCGAGTAACTGTTTTTTGTCTTTTTTTTTTGGTGTAGGGGGATTATTCAACCAAGATCAGATTACATTCAAAATATGAATGCTGTACTTTAATCATAATAGCTTTATTCAATGTATTTTAATGCTATGTCAAACATAAGAGGCCAAGCAGAGAAGCAATGCTTCAGATATTTGAAACAGTGACTCCAGTCTATAGATATCACGGTGTTTCTGTCACATGTGCATTGTGTTACCATATAAGACAGCAATATGACTCACCCCACTCACTGACCTACTTTGTGGGAAGTCATGATTCATACAAGCTGCATTTAAAGCGGGCAGGAGTCTAAAATAATCTTGCATGTCGTCATACAAATGCGTGCACGTACACGTACCTTGCTCGTTCAGTCATACTTAGCTACCTTCAGACGGTCAGATGGTGTTGGTAACAAATTGTGGGAAACATTAGAAAGTTGTCCCAGCAAAGGGGAATATCAACATGACTGGCTCTACATTTACACCTTTTTGAGGTAATGCAAATATATGCTTGCACCTGGCATTTCCAAGACTTGTCAGTCTGTTGAATTTGTTCAAATATCAGTAGGTAATGTAAGGTATATTAAATGAATGGTAATGATTATCTGCTGTCAGAAAATCTAAACTGATTACATTTCATTTATGTCTTGTCTTTGGCCCACATACATAAAGATTATAATGTGAATTTATTCGAAGTATTGTAAAGCATGTACATTGGTTATTTTTTTAACACCAATATAGACCACATTAATCATACTGTGAGAAGAGCAAACAAATGAAAAGAAATTATCATATTTAGGAGTGTGATATAAATATATATATATGTGTATGTGTGTGTGTGTGTGTGTGTGTGTGTGTGTGTGTGTGTAGTAATAAGTATTATGGAAAGGAACCGCCACTTTGTTGCAGTGTGATAATTGCAGACGCTTTACAGAGTGTGACATAGATTCTAGAATGAAGAGGGACGAAGCTAAGCATGGCATGAGAGCTGATCAAAGAAATAGTGTTTTGTGCATATACACGACAGCACGGTAGAGCATCTGACTAGATTATTTGCCTCACAGTTCAGAGGACCGAGGTTCAAATCCCAGCCTCGGCTGTGTGGAGTTTTCATGTTCTCCCCGTGCCTGCGTGGGTTTTCTCCGAGTATTCTGGTTTCCTCTCGCATCCCAAAAACATGCCTTATTTGAAGACTCTAAATTGCCCTGAGCTGTGATTGTGAGTGCGACTGTTGTCTGTCTTTATATGCCTTGTGATTGGCTGGCAACCAGTTCAGGGTGTATGTAACCCTGTGTCATAAGCCAGCCGCACGGTGGCGGATCCAAATCAGAACTCCGTGGCTTGGGCATTATATTAAGAGTGGTTTTATTCGAGAAGGAGGTATAACACGAAAAGGCAGTCCAAAACAGGTGGAAGCCCAAAAACGCTAGACAACAGGCAAGATCCAAAAACGTGCACAAGGTCCGATGGTGATGAGGCAAACTAAGAAATATGGACAAGACGCGGTCAAATTAAAAAGGCACAGGCTCACTGTGACAGAGGATTGCTCTACACTAAACTTGTTAACTTACGCACAGTAGCAGAGTATCCCAGGATGCAGTAAAGCATAAGCAACGACCTGGCCAATGCCGATGACACATTCACCACTTAAGTGCTTGCTCAATTAGTGTCCAAAATGCAACATAGCTTTATAACAACTGTCAGAGGTGGCACCGTCCAAGTCAGTGGCCTGGCCACGCCCCTCACTGGAAGCACCGCCCACGGCAGTAATTAGGCAATGCCCCTGACACCCCGCCCCTGCCTGATGATAGCTGGGTTGGCTCCAGCACTCCCGCGACACATGAAGATAAACGGCTCAGAAAATGGATTGATTGAGAGATATATATATATATATGTATACATTCAATCACTTAATATATATTAATATATATTATATATATATAGTTTATATTAATATATATAAATTCAGGGCATAAACCTCTGAAATGAAGATATCTGTAAATGCAAACAAGAACATGCCAGTAGTTCCTAAAGTTGACCTATTTAAGCAAACTCAATGTGATATTTAATTGAGTTTAAAGGCCAAGTGTCATCCCTATAAACATTCTAAAATAGATATTGTAATGAAAAATACATATAACATTATTCACTTCAATGTCTATACGAAAAAATAAATGTGAGCGGAGAGCGCGTCATCCATGCGCAAAGTTGCAGAACTGTCATCCTGCGACATCCAAGTGGTCGCATATTGGCTGCATCATCTGTCCGTGACGTCACCCGGACATTCACCAATGAAAACACGCGCACCTTAACTATGGGAGACGAACACGCCCCTATTCGAAAAGGAGAACACCACACAATCGAGTGAAGTTACTGCTACCCGTCCGATCCACTTCCACGGCGGAGATGAGCCATCGTGGCTCATTGCAGCCAGCCGGTGTGGCTCATTTTCGGCGCCGAGGTGGCTTATCACGGAGTCGAGCTGTGCTGCTTTAAGGGTTGTTCACCGCCGTCGCAGTACGCGATAAACAACACCATTGAGCCGGGGCGCTTTACTGCGTTGTCGTCGCACGCGGCTGAGTGAGGCAGAGCCGAGCCATGTTGCTTTAGGAGGTTGTTCATAGCCGCTGCAGTACGTGATGAACAACACCGTCGAGCCGGGGCGCTTGACTGCGTTGTCACAGAACGCGGCTGAGTGAGGCAGAGGCGAGCCGTGCTGCTTTAGGAGGTTGTTCAGCTGAGTGCTGCATTATGGCAGCATTCTTCAGAGCCGCCGCCGTCCGGGAGCCTGTGCGCTTCGCTGGCGAAGCGACGCAGCAGCCCGACACCGTCCGACGCGCTCATCGACACATTTCGTACGCGGATATTTTGTTACATTATGAGAGACGGATTCGTGGTCCGCCCCAAACTATAATTTTTTTTTAGTAGTTGTATACACACCTACCTGTCATTTGGAACCCACGAAGCTCTCGTCCTCTGCACCCTTGCAATCCATTTTTCGCGACGAACCGGGTCTCTTGCAAACTTATGATGGGTAAATCCATCCTCCCGAGTGTTCAAGCAATGTCCAGCAATGCAACGAGCCGGCATTTTGGCTAACATGAAGGAACAACGAGCGACCTTCCGGGAGGTAAAACTAATAGAAACAAATGAGTCCAATTGAGGGCGTGTCTGTCCTTTATGTCATTTCCTGCTTCTTCTCGAAAACAAATCCCTCGAGAGAATTTTCATGGCAGGAGTTACAAAAAGCTGTATATTTCAAAAACATGTTTTGTGGTGGAAAAATGCATGAGTCTGTGTCGGGTGCCGTTTATTTATTAATAACATACTAAAAATCATGCGTTTCATGACAGTGGCACTTTAAGCTGTTTAAGCAAATTCTTCTTTTTCCTTGGATTGTCCCGTTAGGGGTGGCCACAGTGTGTCATCTTTTTCCATCTCAGCCTATCTTGTGCATCCTCCTCTCTTTAACACCCACTGTCCTCACGTCCTCCCTCACAACATCCATCAATCTTTTCTTTTCCTCTCGCTCTTTTGCCTGGCAGCTCCATCCTCAGCACCCTTCTGCCAATATACTCACTCTCTCGCCTCTGAACATGTCCAAAACATCGAAGTCTGCTCTCTCTAACCTTGTCTCCAAAACATCCAACTTTGGCTGTCCCTCTAATGATCTTATTTCTAATCCTCTCCAGCCTGTTCACACCAAGCGAGAACCTCAGCATATTCATTTCTGCTACCTCCAGTTCTGCTTTTTGTTGTTTCTTCAGAGCCACCGTCTCTAATCCGCACATCATGGCCAGCCTCACCACTGTTTTATAAACTCCATCCTCATCCGAGCGGACACTCTTCTGTCACATAGAACACCAGACACCTTCCGCCAACTTTTCCACCCCGCTTGGACCCGTTTCTTCACTTCTTTACCACACTCTCCATTGTTCTCTATTGTTGACCCCAAGTATTTGAAGTCATCCACCCACGCTATCTCTTCTCCCTGGAGCTTCACCCCCCCCCCCCCACATTCCTGCACATTATTCTGTTTTACTTTGGCTAATCTTCATTCCTCTCCTTTCCAGTGCGTCCCTCCATCTTTCTTATCCGCCTGCTCCCTGCTTTCACTGCAGATCACAATATCATATGCAAACATAATCCAAGGGCATTCCAGTCTAACCTCATCTGTCAGTCTATCCATTATTACCGCAAACAGGAAGGGGCTCAGCACGGATCCCTGATGCAGTCCCACCTCCACCTTAAATTCCTATGACACACCAACGGCACACCTCTCCGCTGTTCTGCTGCACTCATACATGTCCTTTACTATTTTAACATATTTCTCCGCCACACCAGACTTGCGCATGCAGTACCACAGTTCCTCTCTTTGTACTCTGTCATAGGCTTTCTCTAGATCCACAAAGACACAATGTAGCTCCTTCTGACCTTCTCTGTACTTTTCTACTAGCATCCTCAAGGCAAATAATGCATCTGTGGTACTCTTTCTAGGCATGAAACCATACTGTTGCTCGCAGAAACTTACTTCTGTCCTGATTCTAGCCTCCACGACTCTTTCCTATAACTTCATTGTGTGGCTCATCACCTTTATTCCTCTGTACTTTCCACAGTTCTGAATGTTGCCTTTGTTCTTAAAAATGGGGACGAAGACAATTTTCCTCCATTCTTCAGGCATCTTCTCTCCCGCTACTATTCTATTGAATAAGTTGGTCAAAAAATCCACAGCCACCGCACCAAATTGCTTCCTTACCTCCACTGGTATGTCATCGGGACCAACTGTCTTTCCATTTTTCATTCTTTTCAGTGCTTTTCTAACTTCCCCCTTACTAATGATTGCCACTTGCTGGTCATTCACACTTGCCTCTTCTCCTGTGCCTTCTCTCCCATTTTCTTCATTCATTAACTTCTCAAAGTACTCTTTCCATCTACTTAGCACACTACTGGCACCAGTCAACCTATTTCCATCGCAACCCTTAATCACCTCCACTTGCTGCACATCCTTCCCATCTCTATCCCTCTGTCTGGCCAACGTGTCGAGATCCTTTTCTCCTTCCTTCGTATCCAACCCCGTGTCGTCATATGCCTCTTGTTTAGCCTTCGCCACTTCTACCTTTTCCCTACAACGCATCTCAATGTATTCCTTATCTCCGTGTCCCACTTCTTCTTTGGTAATCCCTTAACTTGGATGACTTCCTGTATTTTGGTGTTCCACCACCAAGTCTCCTCCTCCCCTTTCCTACCAGAAAAACCCCAAGTACTCTCCTGCCTGCCTCTCTGAATACCTTGGCAGTAGTATTCCAATCTTCTGGGAGCTCTTCCTGACCATCTGGAGCCTGTCTCATCTCTTTCCGAAAGGCCACACAACATTCTTCCTTTCTACCCGCTCCCAGAGTCATCCTACAGACCACCATCCTATGCTGTGGAGGCACACTCTCCCCCACCACTACCATACAGTTGGTAACCTCCTTCAGATTACATCGTCTACACAAAATATAATCCACCTGTGTGCTTCTACCTCCAATCTTGTAGGTCACTCTATGTTCCTGTCTCTTGAAATAAGTTTTCATCACTGCCAATTCTATCCTTTTTGCGTTTGTTTAAGCAAATTCAGTATGATATTTGGATTCAGTACATCAAAATTGTCCCGAACAGCAAAAAAAAAAAAAAAATCTGAGACTACAATTTGTTGAAAGAGTGTAATATTTTTGAGAGGGTCACTTTCATATAAGGGAATCGTTGATATATCCGGATGCTACACTGAAGTTAAGCTAACATTTTTGTTAAATGTGAGCAAAATTTTTCTACTGGCAAAACTGTCAGTCAAAACTCATCAATTATATTAAATCACCAGCACACCATCAAGAAAAGCATCACTGTCCTACAGTGAAGAAAATAAGTATTTTAACACCCTGCTATATTGAAAGTTCTCCCACTTAGAAATCATGGAGGGGTCTGAAATTTTCATCTTAGGTGCATGTCCACTGTGAGAGAGGTAATTAAAAAGAAAAATCCTGAAATCACAATGTATGATTTTTTTTTAATGATTTATTTGAGTGATACAGCTCCAAATAAGTATTTGAACACCCGTCTATCAGCTCGATTTCTGACCCTCAAAGACCTGTTAGTCCACCTTTAAAAGTCCACCTAATCAGATGGACCTGTGTGAGGTCGTTAGCTGCATTAAGACACCTGTCCACCCCATATAATCAGTAAGACTCAAACTTGTAACATGGCCAAGACTAAAGAGCTGTCCAAAGACACCAGAGACAAAATTGTACAACTCCACATTGCTGGAAAGGGCTACGTAGAAATTGCCAAGATGCTTGGTGAAAAAAGGTGGGACAACTTGCACTATAGCAGGGTGTTCAAATACTTGCTTTCTTCACTGTACATGTGCTCTTGTACAACAAAACTCGAGGTTAGTACGATTTTTACCAGCCGGAAAAATATTGTCAGATATACTAGTTAGACATTTATTAAATGGGACAAAAAAGGAAGGAAAGACACCAGTTCAAGTTTGACAACTCGCGAGGAGAGATGAGAGGAATTGTCTCGTACAATTCACCACTGGATTCTGATTTTCCTCTCTTCGCCACCTTTAGTTACATATTTGGTTTCAAATGCCCCTTATTTACATGGATGTTACAAAAAGGAGACGGGAGCAAAACATCGTTGGAAACAAAGTGTATTTGTTCATGTGCGTGTGTGTATGTGCATGTGTGTGGAAGATTGCTGAGTACATGTGTGGTCAAGTTTGTAATTTTCTTTAACAGACATCAAGTGCTCCTGGTTCAAACAGATTAGCTGTTCTTGTTCCTATGCTATTTCCTGTTAAGCGGCTGGCATGTGACCTAAAGCAGAGCAAAACATTTCTTCATTGCAAGCAGATATATGATAAATATATTCACAATTATTCTTTCAAATATACAGTATTATATTTGTTTATTTATTATGACCATAATACTTTTTGCCAATTGGAATATAAATGAATGTAATTCATTATGAAAGACACGCGAGTCATTTTGCATTTTGCCTACTTTGTGAACTGATTGAACTGGATGACTTCACAAAGATGGATTGTTTCACAAAATTTTTGACATTTTCATTTGAAAATCCTTGTTTCATGAAAATTTCTCTCTATAAGAAGTGATATTTCAACATGGAATGGGTCTGACCTTGAGCAGCTCGACAATGATACAGAAAAAACAACCACAGAAAATGGACAAAAGGCTAGATTGATGCAGAAGTGTGCAGTTCTGAGTAAACTGCAGGTATGGTATTATTTCCTCTGAACAAAGGTTGCACAATATATTGTTTGAGCATCATCATCGCAATGTATATGTGGCAATAGTTACATCGTAGGATCCTGCGCAATGTTGGTTTATTTATCTGCATCAACTGTTATATGAATAAGTGGTCAGCAGTTCTATCTGGTTTGACGTGGTAATAACATTAGCACTGATGTTATGATTAATTATAACCCATCAAACAACAAGCATGGAGCAACCCAGTGTTAGTTGTTTTTTCCATGATAATTATTTACGAGGACACAGGAAACAATCAACCTACAATACATTTGCATTTTCGTAGACTGATGAACAAATACATGTCACAACGGATTACACTTGGTGGGAAGGCCAAGGCATTCTAGAATGGATAAGGGTCAGGGGTACGGACTGTATTTTGCTTAACTTAATGCACTGCAGTGCAATATAGAAATAATGATGTAATATTATAAAATAATGTAAAATATTTTAATTGAAAACAAAAGAATAGTGTTTGGAATGTACTAATGACTACAGTTTTAGGCATGAAAAAAAGATTTTAACTGGTCTGACTGCACTCTCTCATAACTAGTTCATTTAAATACAGGAATCTCTTCCTGTAAGAATACTTTTGTGGTTTAACAAATATAGTTTTTCCCGTGAGGTATAAGGAGAAATGTTTGATGGTTTTATCCTGTTTTTAATGTCGCTATATATATACAGATTAACCAAATTGCAATGTTACGTTTTTCCACTATAATGCAGACTTACTTTTCAGTTGTTTTACAGTATCTACAAGGTTGCAGTAGATAGGTTTGGTTGTAAACTTCATGCCTTTTTTTTTCAGGTTGTGAGCGGAATGTCCGTGGATGAGAAACCTGAAGCCCCCATGTATGTGTATGAGTCAACAGTTCATTGTACCAATATCCTCCTCTGCCTTAATGACCAGCGGAATCAGGACATCCTGTGCGATGTGACAGTCCTAGTGGAGGGCAAGGAGTTTCGCGGGCATCGGGCCGTGCTGGCTGCCTGCAGCGAGTATTTCCTTCAGGTGTTAGTTGGTCAGGCAGAGAATGGCTTCAAGGTCAGCCTTCCTGAAGAGGTATGTCCATCAAACACACAGTTTTTAGAGTAATTGTTTTAACCTGCAGTCCTGGAAATAAATCGTTTTAGACAATGCCACAGTGAATGATTAATTTCCATATAAGAGGTTTACTAATGGTAAGACACTAAATTGCAAAATCTAATTTGTGCCACCTTGGTTTTATATGGGTAAATATCTCTCTTGCTGATACATCCACGCAAAGTTCTATTTTCCAAAAGATATTGCTGATTTAAAATTTTAGGCATTCATAGTCAAGGCAATCCTGATTGTCAGACCAAATGGTGATTTCCCACTGAAATATACTTCTTGGATAATAGTGAAGCCCAAATTGCATCATGTTAGAGACACAAACAGGTTCACAATAATTGTGAGTTGCTCAGTTTACATGTTGGTCTTCAAACTCTGTGGATACAAGTGCATAAATGATCATAACTACTCATTAAACCCATTATAGGCGTCTTTATACAATTGTAATAATGGTAAAGACCTGCAATAGTCCTGACATTTTTACAAATGTAATTTTAAATTACATAAATAAATAAATAGAACTAATAATTATTGTATTTATTTTTTTATATTATATAATAATTAATTAAACACAAACTCACACGCGCGCGCGCACACGTGTGTGTGTGTGTCTGTCTGTCTGTCTGTCTGTCTGTCTGTTTGTCTTTCTATAGATTCATTCATCTTTCCATTATGCTTATTCTCATTATGGGCGCAGCCGTGCTGGACCTTATCTCCTCTATCTCCGGGCGAGAGGCGGGATACAACCTGAACCGCCCACCAGCCAATCAAAGGGAGCATATAAACAAGCAACCATTCAGACCCAGTTATGGGCAATTTAGAGGCTTCAATTAACCTACCCTTTAAATTTTGGGGATGTGGGAAGAAATCGGTGTTTCATCCGTATGTTGCCGCTATGTGATAATTGGGAAAATAAATGAGTGTCCACCTGAAATGTATGTTATTTGTCTCAAATATCCACATCAAGTCTTCCTTTTTGGTCAAAGTTTTGAAACTGCTTTCTTCAAACCTTGTGCAGTTGCGGTGATCACCATTCACCTTCTTTTGAGACATTTGACAGCACATTTGACATGTCAGCAGGTAGATTTGACAGTCAGTATGTGCGCCACCAAAACTGCACAGTATCTAAACAAACTATTTTGTGTTTTTTTTGGTCATTTAATTGTAGTCGTTGTAAATTGTAAGATTATTGTATTGTATCATATAACACTAGTAAGTAACTGACTCAAGAAATTAACATTACAAAGGCGGATTAAACATCTTTGTTCGAATGACTCCAAATCAGTCTGGCACGGATGACAATTGCTCACTAATTACAAGCGACAATCCTCTTCCGGTAGACAACAATAGTGGACTAGCCGACGACCTGAACAGCTTTTGCTGCAGATTTGAAAAGGACACTGTCACTCCACACACTCGCCAAGTCGCACCACCGTCTACTTCATCATCTCCAACACCACCGTTCAACATCCATGAATGGGACGTGAGGCAGCTCTTCAAAGAATGGAAGATTAAAAAAAGCACCAGTCCCAGACCTTGTGTCCCCATCCTGCCTCTAAGTCTGTGCAGACCAACTTGATCCTGTCTTCACAAATATCTTCAACAAGTCTCTGAACCTGTGCGACCTGCTTCAAACGCTCCACCATCATGCCAGTCCCGAAAAATGAAGCAGTCTCAGGTCTTAATGGCTTCAGGTCTGTTGTCCTGACATCTTTGGTCATGAAGTCCTTTGAATGCCTTGTGCTGGACCACCTCAAGTGTGTCACAGGTCTCCTGCTGCACCCACTGCAGTTTGCTTATCGAGCTAACAGGTTTGCGGATGATGCCGTCAACCTATGAACCTATGCGAGGATCCTGTTCATGGACTTCAGCTCTGTGTTTAACACCATCGTCCATGAACTCCTCTCCTCCAAGCTCCGGTTCAGCGTCTCGCCTGCCATCTGCCTGTGGATCTACAACTTCCTCACGAATAGGGCACAGGAGGTGAGGCTAGGGGACACCACCTCATCCACGAGCACTATCAGCACCCAGGCACCCCAAGGTTGTGTCCTCTCTCCTCTGTTCTTCTCGCTCTACACAAATGACTGCACCTCAAGCCACCTGGCTGTCAAACATCTGAAGTTCGCAGATGACACCACAGTCATCGGCCTCATCAAAGACGGATATGAGTCTGCGTATCGACCGGAATTGGCGAGACTGGAGGTTTGGTGTGGCCAACACAAGCTGGCGTTGAACTCTCTAAACACTGTAGAATTTATTGTGCCCTTCAGGTGGCATTCATCACCACATTTGCCCCTCATACTGTCCATCTGTCTTGCATCAACCGTTGAGACCTTCAAGTTCTTTGGAATTAGTCTCACAGGACCTGAAATGGGAGACGAACATCAACTCCATCCTCAAAACACCCCAGCTAAGGTTCCACTTCTTGTGGCTTCTGTGGAAGCACAGCCTGTCGCAAAAGCTTCTGAGACAGTTCTACACAGCGGTCATTAAAACAGTACTCTGTACCTCCATTACTGTCTGGTTTGGGGCTTCCACAAAAATGAACAAACTCCACCTGCAACGGATAATTAAAACCGCTGAATAGATTGTCTGCACCACCCTACCCACATTGCAATTGTGTGTAACGGTGAACCGCAAATGGGTAAGGCCACATTGAATACGCTTTACATCAGGGATGCTCAATGCGTCGATCGTGATCGAGGCAGTCATGGTCGATCGCGGGACAATGTGGCAAAAAAAAAAAAACGCCAGCCAATGTTCCCTCTAAACTGTGCGGTTTGGGCAATTGTGCACCGCTGATGCATTCTTTAGCAGATATTCTGCGCGCAAAAAAAAATCTAATGCAAATTGAAAGTACAACATTCAGCTATTCAGTTTGTGGCATTTTGCAATGTGATGAGGGATGATTGGTTGTTACATCCAATGGCACAATTCACATACATACTGCAAAATATGAAAAGAAGAAGCCACTGGTTTCTTTTAGGCAGCGCACGGAACTCTGTCTAACAACAACCGCTGCTCCGCTACCCTTTTTTTTCTAGTTTCTTACACCCACCCCTCTTCCCTGCTCTTAAAGACGTACACTCATAATTACAAATGTTACAGTACGTACGCAGCCCATCAATGTGTTTTATGACAGCGTCCACCACCGCTGCTTTAGTTCGCAACAAATTCATTGCTTATGTTTACTTTCAATATTAATGGAGAATGTTAAAGAAGAAGTGGCGTTGTTTTAAGATTCAATGAATGTCGGCGTATGTGAATAATTGAAGAAAAAGTGGTTAAACTGGACGAGATTTTCTCTTTTCCGAGTGGGAAAGGTCTGGTCTGAAGCCAAAGTGGCAAGTGCAGGATGAGATAGTGTTTAATTTTAAAATTCCACCTTTGCACAGCCTGATCCAGGATGAATGCACAGGCAATACAGTGCACAAAAAGCTAATTCTGTATTTTGAACATATGTATCACATAACATTGGGAGCACAATCAAGCACCCCCCAAAGTTGTTGGTAGCTCGCGAGAGGTTAGCTGCTTGAAAAGAGACACTCTTCTAATTCTTTTCCTTCCGGCTTGTCCCGTTAGGGCTCGCCACAGCGCGTTATCTTTTTCCATGTAAGCCTAACTCCTGCATCTTCCTCTCTAACACCAAATGCCCTCATGTCTTCCCTCACAACATCCATCAACCTTCCCTTTGGTCTTCCACTCGCTCTTTTGGCTGGCAGCTCCATCCTCAACACTGTTCTACCAATATACACACTCTCTTGCCTCTGGACAGTCAAAGTTGTCATGGCCAGAATACGAGGCTTAACCCAAAATGCACGACTCATGAGACCAGGTAAAGTTCGGGAAACATCTTTATTAAGGCCAAGGTCGAAACACAGGCAGGCAGTCCAAACAAGCAGCAGTGTCAGAATCAGGAGGCGAAGAGGCAGGGTCATCAATGAGGCAGTGTTTGGTACACAGAGCATCAAAGGCAAGGACATGGAGTTGTGGAAACATGACATGAAATACAACCATCTGGCAAGGACCAAACCCCACACGTGGCAATATATACGAGCCGTAATTACCAAGATGAGACGCAGGTGAGCGCATCTGTTCAGCAGAGCAGGTGCGTGCCAGGTTGAGGACTCACACACGCATGACAGAACGGGGGGGGCGTGAGGAGGCCTGGCAGGTGAACCCCCATCTACTTCAGAAGTCTCAATTTCATGGTAACCGGATTAATCACCTTTACAATCGGGAACGAACCGACGAGCTTCCATGATTCCACTCGGACTGGGAGGCCCTTAGCTGACAGCCAGACTCTCCGACCCCCTCTGTAAACCGGTGCAGGCACCCTTTTACAGTCCGCCGCGGCCTGATAGGAGCACCCCTTCCGCAGAAGCATCTTTCGGGCTCGCTCCCAGGTTCTTTTGCAGCATCTCATAACAGCCAACGCAGATTGCACCGATGAGTTGTAGTCTGTAGACGGGAAAAGAGAGGGTGGATAACCGTGCACAACGTGAAAAGGAGACATACCAGTGGACGCTGAGAGAAGAGAGTTGTGAGAGTATTCGACCCAGATTAACTGTTGGCTCCATGAGCACGGGTCATGAAAAGGAAGACATCGGAGCCCCATTTCTAAGTCTTGATTTATCCGCTCGGTCAGTCCATTGGTTTCCGGGTGATGGCCTGAGGAAAGGCTCACGGTGGCCCTTAGGGAACAAATTTCTTTCCACAACTGGGAAATGAATTGGGGACCCTGTCGGAAATCACGTCAGTGGGTAAGACCATGCAACCCGAATATGTTGTTCATTATGAGGTCGGCCGTCTGTTTTATAGAGGGGAGTTTAGGCAGCGGAATGAAGTGAACCATTTTAGAAAATCACTCCACCACCGTAAGAACTGTGGCGTGACCCCGCGA
The DNA here is from genome assembly GCF_019802595.1 of Syngnathoides biaculeatus. Classification (NCBI taxonomy): domain Eukaryota; kingdom Metazoa; phylum Chordata; class Actinopteri; order Syngnathiformes; family Syngnathidae; genus Syngnathoides; species Syngnathoides biaculeatus. The sequence continues at coordinate 845,418 of NC_084662.1, read as the reverse complement.
CGTCAGTAGCCCGTTCACAAAGTTGAGTGAGATATGTGACAATGGCGACGTCGCACGGATAGAGGGCGTAATGCCCGTGCATGGCGCTGCCGGGAGGGTTTGTTTTCTGCACAAGCAGGACAGGCATTGACGTACTCCTGATCTCTTTCTTAATATTCGACCACCAAAAGCATTGGTCTATCACAGACTGCGTTTTGGCCATACCCGGGTGGCATACTGTGCGATTGGAGTGGGCCCAGTCAATTACTCAACCTCTTAGCGGAGGAACCACATACTTCTTGTCTTCGGGGACTTCTGGACTGTGAGAGTTCTTTCGTACGTCTTGAACTAATGTTTCTATTTCCCAGGTGAAAAGTGAGATGAAACATGGTTCGGGGAGGATAGGCGCCGGTTCAGATTTAGTTTTCTCGCTCTCATAAACCCGCGACAGCTCATTAGGTTTCCCATTCTTGGTTCCCAGTCGATAGGACACTCTGAAGCGAAATCGCATGAAGTGGAGGGCCACCTAGCTTGCCTGGCATTAAGTCTTTTGGCGGACTTAAGGGAATCGAGGTTTTTATGATCTGTAAACACCATGAATGGAACCTGAGCCCCCTCCAACCAGTGTCTCCATTCCGACAGCGTCGTTTTGACTGCTAAAAGCTCCTGGTCTCCTATGTGTTATTTTCTTGGATAGAAATGTGCAGGGGTGTAACCTTCCGTCCTCGGGACTCCTCTGTGAGAGCATTGCCCCTATAACCAAATCGGACACATCAACTTCTACAATGAATTGCCGGTCAGGATCCGGCAAGATGAGGATAGGGGTGGAGGTAAAGCTGACTTTGAGTTTACGGAAGGCGGTCTGGCAACCTGGGTTCCAGTCGAAGGTACTGTGGGCTGAGGTTAGCGCATGTAACAGGGCCACGACTGCACTAAAGTTTCAAATGTATTTTCAGTAAAAATTTGCAAGCCCGATTAACTTCTGCACCTCCTTTTGAGACATAGGAGTGGGCCAATGAAGATTGGCCTCCACCTTGTGGGGATCTTTGCGGATCTCACCCTCAGCCAAGACGAACCCCAAAAATGAGGGAGTTAGGAGCCAGGCATCAAATCTATTGCGTAATCATATGGGCTGTGTGGAGGAAGCGACTTGGCCTTATGTTTGGAAAATACAGTGATGCCTCGGTTCTCGACCACAATCCATTCCAGAAAACGGTTCAATAAGTGAATTGTTCGAAAACTGAATCAATGTTTCCCATTGCAATGAATGGGGGAAAAAGAAAAAATGCATTGCAAGCCTAAAAAAATTGGCCTTTTAAAGCATTGTTTTTAGCTTTTCGTGATAATAAACTGCATAGTGGAAATACATGTATAGTTTAAATAATAATGATAAAATAATTTAAGAAATGTTTTTATTTTTTCCTGAAATGTATGCTTTAGTAGTAGAGTACGCTCGGCTGGGAGGACATTGCTGTATCGACTTGGCCCCAAGCCTTGTAAACTTTTTTTTTTTTAATTAACAAAAGTGCCGAATAACTTTAAACAAACAATAACGAGGGGGTAAAAAACTTTTTTTTTTTTTTTTTAGAAAAAGTAACAAAAACAAGTACCTCAAGTTAAACAAAACAAAAATGCAGAAATGCTTGAACAACTGTATGTATCAAATGTCTTCGGGGGTAGTGACTCGCCACCTTTTAACAAAAAAAGCAAATCTAATTTCTGCCGTCTCTTAAGAACGTTTCCGAAGTGGCTCATCACGATATCTTGAACATTTTGGAGTGCTCTGCTACATTCACATTTATTTGGGTGATGAAGTTCGACGAAATTATGGATTTTGTTCCACTTGGCTCATATATGAATGAATAGAATGGGAGAAAAGGTAGAGTTGAAGAGGTGTTGACTAGTGCCAGTAGTGTGCTAAATAGATGGAAAGAATACTTTGAGAAGTTGATGAATGAAGAAAATGAGAGAGAAGGAAGAGTTGAAGAGGCAAGAGTGAAGGACCAGGAAGTGGAAATGATTACTAAGGGGGAAGTCAGAAAGGCACTACAAAGGATGAAAAATGGAAAGGCAGTTGGTCCTGATGACATACCGGTAGAGGTATGGAAGCAATTTGGAGAGATGGCTGTGGAGTTTTTGACCAACTTATTCAACAGAATACTAGCGGGCGAAAAGATGCCTGAAGAATGTAGGAAAAGTGTTCTAGTTCCCATTTTTAAGAACAAAGGGGATGTTCAGAGCTGTGGGAATTATAGAGGAATAAAGTTGATGAGCCACACAATGAAGTTATGGGAAAGAGTAGTGGAGGCTAGACTCAGGACAGAAGTAAGTATATGCGAGCAACTGTATGGTTTCATGCCTAGGAAGAGTACCACAGATGCATGATTTGCCTTGAGGATGCTCGTGGAAAAGTACAGAGTAGGACAGAAGGAGCTTTATTGTGTCTTTGTAGACCTAGAGAAAGCCTATGACAGAGAGAGAGAGAGGAACTGTGGTACTGCAAGCGCAAGTCTGGTGTGGCGGAGAAATATGTTAGAAGAGTAAAAGACATGTATGAGGGCACCAGAACAGCGGTGAGGTGTGCCATTGGTGTGTCAGAAGAATTTAAGGTGGAGGTGGGACTGCATCAGGGATCCACACTGAGCCCCTTCCTGTTTGCGGTAGTAATGGATAGGCTGACAGATGAGGTTAGACTGGGATCCCCTTGGACTATGATGCTCGCACATGATATTGTGATCTGCAGTGAAAACAGGGAGCAGGCGGAGGAACAATTAAAAAGATGGAGGCACACCGTGGATAGGAGAGGAATGAAGATTAGCCAAAGTAAAACAGACTATATGTGGATGACTTCAAATACTTGGGGTCAACAATACAGAGCAATGGAGAGTGTGGTAAAGAAGTGAAGAAAAGGGTCCAAGCAGGGTGGAAAAGTTGGCGGAAGGTGTCTGGTGTTCTATGTGACAGAGTCTCCGCTAGGATGAAGGGCAAAGTTTATAAAACAGAGGTGAGGCTGGCCATGATGTACGGATTAGAGACGGTGGCACTGTCGAAACAACAGGAGCTCATTAGAGGAACAACCAAAGTTGGATGTTTTGGAGACAAGGTTAGAGAGAGCAGCCTTAGATAGTTTTGACATGTTCAGAGATGAGAGAGTTAGTATATGAGCAGAAGGGTGCTCAGGATGGAGCTGCCAGGCAAAAGAGCGAGATGAAGACCAAAGAAAAGGTTGATGGATGTTTTGAGGGAGGACATGAGGACAGTGGGTGTTAGAAAGGAGGATACACGAGATAGGCTTAGATGGAAAAAGATGACACGCTGTGGCGAACCCTTACGAGAAAAGCCAAAAGGAAAAGAAAAAGGACAATTTCCACTTGACCCAGATGGGTGGGTAAGATGCTTATTTCCGTTTTTTTTCAGCGGCGTTCGAGGACCAATTTTTCAAAAATGGAAGCAAAAAAATCTCAAAATTTTCATTCGAAAACCGATTTGTCCGAAACAGGGACGTTTGAGAACCAAGGCTTTACTGTACTTCATCCAGGTCATTGTAACAGGAGGACACTAGGGACAGGTCTGGCTCATCCTGCAAGGTCCGCGGCTTGCATGGAGCAGCATCTGGACCCTCTGCCCTCTGGGATGAGAGGCATGTGAGTGTGCACTTTGTCCCCCAAGACTTGATTTAACCAGTAGACCAGTCAATATGGAGGTTATGCAGCCTCCGGAAATGTAAGGGTGAGCGTCTGAATGCGGTGGGTTATTTTGCTGAGAAAACTGCCATTTTCCGCGTATGCATTACAGTGGTGCTGTACTTTGCGTTTGACCAGCTGTGAATTTAAAAGATTGGCGTCCGAACCAGAGTCTATGAACCCAGTCGCCCAGAGTGGCTGTGCTCCTGAGCACAAGGAGACAAGAGGAAGTGCTTGGTCTGGACTGTCCTGAATGAGGTTGATACGCACCATGGTCAGGGTTTGGGGTGAGGTACCAGCTGGTTTGACAGGGCACTGGGTCACTGTGTGCCCCGACTGCCCGCAGTAGAAGCAGAGTCCCTCCCTCTGCTGGCGCAGACGTTCTTCGGGTGATAGGTGGAGGCAAACCAGCTGCCTGGGGTTCTCCACCTCAGCAGACACACCTTGAGGAGTGTCGGCGTCCTTGATACGTGCAGGCGGGGATCAACTGGTCCTTTACCGCGGGGGACAGCCCTTGAAAGAATGCATCTGGGAGCGCCCTATTTTTCCCCTGGCTTTCAGATGCAAGAATGCGGATGCCAATGACCTCGTCTGAAACCCGGCGCTTGCCTTGCCGCTGCGTGATCAAGGAGTTTGCCGCTTCGAGTTCAAGGGATGCAAACTGGAACACTTGAAGCATGGCCTTCTCAAAGGACACCCACATCCGACACGTGTCCGTGTCGCGGCTCCACTCAGTGGTTGCCCATGCTTCCACGCGTCCAATCAGGTGGGAAATGACGAATGCGATCTTGGCTCTGTCAGAGGGAAAGGCAGCTGCTTGTACCTTGAAGAGGAGCTCACACTCTGTGATGAATGGCTTGACATTACTATAGTACCATGAAAAATGCTCCGGACGGGAGAGCAGAGAGCAGACTCCCGAATGTGTGCCAGGGATCGGCTTGTGCATATGGGAGGATCCCGTGGCAGCTACTGGCGCTGGGCTGGCGTTGCCTCCACTGGGGAAGAATGCAAACAGGGAACGAAGCTGGGCAAATACCTCGCGCAACTGGTCGTTCTGCTGCTCCAACTGGTGAGCAACCATCTGGAAATTGTCATTATGTTCGGTGAGACGCCATCCTTGAGTTTGTAGGGCGTTGCGCACCAGATATGAGTCGGCTGAGTCCATATGTTGGCCAGATCGTTCTGTCATGGCCAGAACACAACACTGAACCCAAAATGCATGAGACCAGGTACAGTTCAGGAAACGTCTTTATTCAGTCCAAAGTCTAAACACAGGCAGGCAGTCCAAACAGGTAGCAAAGTCAGAATCAGTAGGAGAAGAGGCAGGGTAATCAATGAGGGAGGTTTTGGTACACACAACATCAAAGGCAAGGACATGGAGTTACGGGAACGTGACATGAAGTACAACAACCAGAACGCACGTGTGGCAATATATATAAGCCGTAATTAGCAATTACCAAGGTGAATGCATCTGGTCTTTGGAAAACAAAACATCTAACTTTGGCTGTCCCTCTAATGACGTTATTTCTAATCCTATCCAACCTGCTCAGTCCGAGAAAGAACCTCAACAGCTTCATTTCTCCCACCTATACCTGTGCTTCCATTTTGCCCCTCATCCTAACAGAGATCCTTGTCACATAACACACATGACACCTTCCGCCAGCTCTTCCAACCTGCTTGGACCCGTTTCTTCACTTCCTTACCACACTCGCCATTGCTCTGGATTGTTGACCCCAAGCATTTTAAGTTGAACGCTCGCTATCTCTTTTCCTTGGAGCCTCACACTTCCCCCTCTACCCCTCTCATTCACACAAATATATTCTGTTTTATTTCGGCTAATCTTCATTGCTCACATTTCCAGTGCATTCTCCATCTTTCTAATTGTTTCTCCACCTGCTCCCTGCTTTCACTGCTGATGACAATGTCATCTGCAAACATCATGGTCTAGGGGAGGTGTGCTCAATGTGTCGAGCGGGCCGTTTTGGTTGATCTCGTGAGGGGATGCCCAAAAAAAAAAAAAAAAAGATGTCAGCCAATATTCCCTCGAAAATGAGCGTGTACACAATTGCACACCGCTGATGTGGTCTCTGTATAAAGATATTCTGCGCGCAAAAAAAATCCAACGCAAATTGAAAGTATAACATACAGCTATCCAGTTCATAGCATTTTGCAATGGGATGGAATGACTGAGGGATGCGTGGTTGAGGGATGCGTGGTTGCTCCATCCACTGTCACAATTCACATACGTACTTAAAAAAATGAAAAGAAGAAGTCACTGGGTTCTGACCGGCGATGTTTAATGAACATTTCGGCAGCACACGGAACTTTCTCTAACAACAACCTGTTGCTCCACCACACACTCCTGCCAAGTTTACCTCCGCTCTCCTCCACTCTTAAAGGGGTACACTCATAATTAGATATCTTACAGTACTCACGCAGCCCATCAATGTGGTTTATAATGACAGCGCCCTTAAGCACCGCACTGGTGCTTTAGTTAGTAGCCCAGTCTGGGCAACGTAGAGCAAGACTCTTATGTTCACTCTCGATAATAATGGTATTGAAGTAAAAAAAAGAAAAGCTGTTGCTTTAGAATGCCATGAATGTTGGAGTATGTGAATAATACAAAAAAATTTGATGAAAGCCCCCGAAGCCCCCCCGACCCCCACCCTCCTCCTGTTGGTATATCACGAGAGGCTGGCTGGTTGACAAGTAGATCTTGGAGTATGAAAGTATGGGCACCCCTGGTCTAGGGAGATTCCTAGTCTAACTTCATCTGTCTGCCTATCCATGACCACTGGTAATAGGAAGGGGCTCAGAGCTGATCCCTGATGCAGTCCCACCAGCACCTTAAATTCTTTTGTCACACTTACAGCACACTTCACCACTGTTCTGCTGCCCCCGTGCATGTCCTGTACTATTCTGACATGTTTCTCTGCCACAACAGATCTACATATGCGGTACCACAGTTCCTCTCTTGGTACTCTGTCATAAACTTTCCCTAGATCCACAAGGACAGAATGTAGCTCCTTCTGACCTCTATAATTTTCCACTAGCATTCTCAAGGCAAATAATGTGTCTGTGGTACTCTTTTGAGGCATGGACTCATACTGTTGCTTGCAGGTACCTACTCATGTCCTGAGTCTAGCCTCCACTAATCTTTTCCATAACTTCATTGTCTGGCGCATCAACTTTATATCTTTATATTTCCCAGAGCTCTGAAAATTGCCTCTGTTCTTCAGGCATCTTCATTCTTCAGCCATCTTCGCGCCCACTACTATTCTGTTGAAAAAGTTGGTCAAAAAAACTCCACAGCCACCTCTCTAAATTGCTTCCATACCTCCACAGGTATGTCATCAAGACTAAATGCCTTTCCAGTTTTCATCCTCTTTAGTGCCTTTCTAACTTCCCCTTTACTCATCATTGCCACTTCCTGGTCCATCACACTTGCCTCTTCTACTCTACCTTCTCTCCCATTCTCTTCATTCATTCACTTCTCAAAGTACTCTTTCCATCTACTGAGCACACTACTGGCACCCGTCAACATAATTCCATCGCTATCCTTAATCACCTTTACTTGCTGCACATCTTTCGCCTTCGCCACCTCTACTTTTGCCCCATCTCAATGTATTCCTTCCGCCTCTCCTCAGTCCTCTCCATGTCCCATTTCTTCTTTGCTAATCTCTTTCCTTGGATGACTTCCTGTATTTTGGGGTTCCACCACCAAGTCTCCTTCTCCCCTTTCCAACCAGAAGGCACCCCAAGTACTCTCCTACCTGCCTCTTTGAGTATCTTGGCAGTAGTATTCCAGTCTTCCGGGAGCGCTTCCTGTCCATCTATAGCCTGTCTCACCTCTTTCCAAAAGGCCACTCGACATTCTTCCTTCCTCAACTTCCACCACATGATTCTCTCGTCTACCTTTGTCTTCTTAATCTTCCTACCCGCTACCATAAGCATCCTACACACCACCATCCTATGCTGTCGAGTTACACTCTCTCCCACCACAACCTTACAATCAGTAACCTCCTTCAGATTCCATCATCGGCAGAAAATATAATCCACCTGCGTGTTCCTACCTTCGCTCTTGTAGGTCCCTGTATGTTCCTGTCTCTTTTGGAAATAAGTGTTCACCACTGCCAATTCCATCCTTTTTGCAAACTCCACCACCATCTGACCCTCAAAATTCTCTTCCTGGATGCCGTACATACCCATAATTTCTTCATCACCTCTGTTTCATTCACCAACATGTCCATAACAATCTGCACCAATCTCAACTCTCTTTGTATCTCGGATGCTCAGACTCGAGGTCATATCCTACTTGTGGATCAAAGCCGCAAATCACATTATACATGAACTTTCTTTCTGCTTGTCCAATTTGGGGTCGCCACAGCGTGTCATCTCAAATGAACGCTCATATTTGTCATAGTTTTTTACATCAGATGTCCTTCCTAACGCAACCCCTCTTGCGAAGTGGAGGCCGTAGTGGGAAAAAAAATCACATTTTCATAACGCCCTCAATTTTAAATTTCAGCCTCTTAATTAATTGAATGTCTATTGTTCTTCGTTCTTATTAGTTTGTATATTCTTCTCCGTACTCAACGTGAATGTCGTACCAGGACAGCACCAACTGCCAGAGACAAATTCCATGTGTATTGTTCCATACTTGCCCATTAAAGCTGATTCTGATTCTAAATCTGATTCAATCAACACACCACGAACATTTTTTTTGGGATGTAGGAGGAAACTATTGTACCTGGAATAATAGGCATGGGTGGAACATGCACACTTCACATAGCCAGGGCCGAGATTTTAACCCCTATCCTCAAAACTGTGAGGCAGACGTGACATAACCAATCGTCAATTGTTCCCCCTCACAGAAATATATACAATACAATAACCATCAAAATACTTATTTTCTCTTAGTTGTAAATGTCTTTTTTCTCCACGTAAAATCTCTGCAAGCATTAGTGAAAGGAAGATTTACTGAAAAATTTTACAAAATGCCAAAGTTTAACAAACTAGGTATTACCTTCACAATTTTCTAGCACGTGCTGGGACGAGGGTCTGGTGTGAGTGTTTGATTTTGAGGCCAACAGCTTTTCAGAGGAATCCAGGACTATGGATTGGCTTGATGAAGAATTGTTCGATAACAGAATGCACCATCTGACAGAATGTGGAATGAACTTGGTCCAGATTGCCACTCGTTGAAAGTAACTTTTTGACTCGGCAAACCTAGGCTGTTGTGTCATTTGTATTTTCGCTTTTAGCTCTGAAATAGTCATCTGTCGTCTTCACCTCTTCTCTTACATCACATTTAGTCTTAGACATACCGCAGCAATGACTTCGTTCAAGTGTGAGTTGCTTGTAAATATTCAAATTCACCCCTTGCCATCTTCCCTTGTGTACTCCATATGTTTTTCCTCTGTCTCCCTTCTTCGTGTGATTCATGCTGATCTCATTCAAAGAGACCCTTCATTGCCATTTACTGGCCACAAATCATCATTTAAACATATTCTCATCTTCATAATCAGAGGAGAACTGGGCCAAACCCATCACCCATCCATCGATTTTCCTAGCCACTTATCCTCACAAGGGTCTCGTGAGTCCTGGAGCCCATCCCAGCTGTCAACGGGCAGTAAGCATGGTACACCCTGAACTAGTTGCCAGTCAATTGCAGGGCACATAGAGACAAACAGCCGCGCTCACAATCACACCTTGGGGCAATTTAGAGTGCCCAATTAATGTTGCATGTTTTTGGGATGTGGGAGGAAACCGGAGTGCCCGGCGAAAACCCAGGCAGACACGGGGAGAACATGCAAACTCCACACAGGGAGGCATGGGATTGAATCCAGGTCCTCAGAACTATGAGGCCAACACTTTCCAGACCAGACTTTACCTAGCACCTACCACCAACTGTTCCACCCTCTTTAATGTAATTGAGGATTATTATTCAACCATAAACTCAGCCACTCGTGATTAGATGTTTTTTTTAGCTATTTACAATTAAACGGCAAAACCATATCCCATTAATCCCTCTTTAGATTTCAACACCCTCTTAATATGCAGCCATGTTTGCTCTAATATGTAATATAGCTCAAATTAAACATAAGAAACGTAAAAAAAAAAAAAAAAAAAACCTTAAGGAGGGGATACAAAGGCGACATCCAATTGACTTTCAATCTTGCATTTACGGACAGATGATTGTTAAAGATGGCGGCGCGCACGGGTGCAGCGGTTCTTACCTCTCCAGTTTGGTGCTTTTTATTTTTCATGATTTTGGCACTATTTGTGGATTTTTGTAAGCCATGCTCAACTATAGCTTCCAGGACCTGACTGAGCTGGGACTGAAGCATAGTTTACCAATCACAGACAAATATCAAAAGAAAAACAATATTCTGGAGGACATCATGAGACCACCAGGATCTTCGTGGATAGCCGGTCTATCTGGCAAGCGATGGAAAAGGCGGAGGGAACGTAAGCAAAAGTGAGATTGTCGGTCAGGCCTGGATGCTAAGCAAAGAAAAACAACCACACAGACCACACGTCCAAGCATCTGTTTGACCAATGCAAGATCCATTACCCACAAAATGGATGAATTGGAATTACAAATAGCCACGAGCAATTTGATCTGGAACTGCAGTATTTTCATCACAGAGACGTGGCTTCAGCCGTGAATCCCCGATGCTGCAGTTTTGCCAGCGGGCTGGACGCTACATCGGCAGGACAGAACCGAAGTCTCCGAGAGGAAAAGAGGATGACTTTGTGTTTATGTGCACAATGACAGGTGTTCTTACAGCAGGATCATCGACACCTGATTTAGAGGTCCTTGCAGTCTCATGCAGACCTTTTTATCTACCAAGAGAGCGAACTGTAATAATTGTGGTAGTGGTTGCTAACATAAGCACAGCACTTAGCCATCTGCTCGCTACTGTAAACAAACAGCAGCTCGCCCACCCGACGGAGTATTTATTGTTGTTGGTGACTTCAATCAAACGTTTAAAGATTGTCCAATCTGTGGAGTGTCCCACCAGAGACAAAACCTTGGATCATGTTTACTCCAACATTAAGCATGCAAACAGGGCCACCCCCATGCCCCATCTTGCTGGTTCCGATCATGTTTGCGTCACCCTTACGCCCACACAGATCCCCCTACAAAAATAAACAAGGCCTCGAACAAAGGCAATTACAACGTGGCCTGAGAATGCACTCTCTCAGCTACAGGAATTTTTTTCATGTACTGTTTGGGAATTATTTGAACAGCAGAACCTCCAGGTACACACAGATACTGTTCTGTCTAATATCAAAAACTGCATAGACACTGTGACTGTCAATAGACACATCCAGGTTTTCCCCAGCCAAAAACCCTGGATGGCCCAAGACTAAGGCACTCCTGAGACGCCGCTACACTGCCTTCAAGTCAGAGAACAAGGCACAGTACAGCACTGCTCGAGAGGCATTAAAGCGGCCAAGGTGATCTACAAAAAGAATATTGATAAGTACTTCACGGAAAATGACTCAAAAAAGATGTGTTAGAGATTATGACACATCACAAACTACAAAAAAAAAGTATGCTGGAAACACGTCACTCCCAGAGGAACTAAATAATTTCTTTGCCTGTTTTGAGATTGACAGACCAGATTCTGTCTCACCACCACACCTTGCATCATCAGCACAGTGACGAGGATAAGCCTCCTGAGAATGATCCAACATCCACACAAAGCAAGCACAGCAAAGACAACCAGGATGGTCGAGGTCAATGTCAAAATGAGACCTTTCCATTTAACAAACATCCTGTTCAGCAGGTAAATGGGTTGACATCCACTCCAGACATTGATTTAAGTTTAACAAGTGGCTTAAGAATCTTTCATGGCAGTGGTTAATTCCAGCATCTCAACAGGACCCGGTTAATTATACAAGTTCAGCAGTACGAGGTGTTGTTCCCCAGGGGTTACCAGCTGAATACTACCTTTTCCCAATTTTATCCTTTTCCTCCACTGCCAATTCCTATCCTTTGTCAGTTCCCAGTCTCCCAGTTTCAAGTGAATAATCACATGCTTCCAGCATACTTCCCCCAGCTTGTAGTTCAACTTTAGACCCACTGGTGGTTGCACGCTTCTCTTCACCACTTGTTCTTCTTGGTTTGAGGGCATTTCGATATAGATTAGTATCACTATCATAAGAGAGATCACCAGATCCATAATTATGACCTTCTTCGGCCAAACACATTTCCGCCTTTGGTAAATGATCAATTTCACACAAATACCACTCATACACAATGATGAAAGAAATTAAAAATGAATATAAATAAATGAAAATACAGAGACTAGGTACAAAACACTCCCAGCGAATAACGGCACGCGAAAAGAAACATCAGTATAAAAAATGTAGCAGCAAGTCACTCAAGCACTAGAGACCTGTGCTGGACATCCCTGTACCACTTGTCCCACTTTCCCAAGACACGCACGATGTCTGAGCTGTAACCTCAAACTGACCGGTCCACCGTGGTCCAGACCACTCCATTTGGAGCCCTTTTATGTACATGTGAGTCGGAAGGGAAGGGTCACTGATGTGGATTTCTGCAACAGGGATCTTAAACACAAAGCTATGACATAAGAAATGACAGTTCCTCCTAGTAGGGCTTATAACCCTTCAGCGGTTTCATGTACAGCTGGAGCAAAGCCGAGGCCATGGCAGGCATCAGGCAGCCAGTTAGGAGTTCAAAAGGGGTTCACTCTGTCCAGCAGTTAATGGCTTGCCTGATGGAAAACAAAGCAAGCGGCAGGGCTTGGACCCAATGGACCTTTCCGACCTGTTAACCACTTGTACAATAATAGCTAATCAGATAGCCGCATTGTTTTAACCCCTGGCTTGACACGCCCCTGCCTCCAGGTTGTCCCACAAGCAATACTGGTTGTCAGTAGTGTCCCCTTGGAAAAGTTAATGTTGTGAAGAAAATGGTCCTCAGATGTGCTTGGGGAATGTGCAATTCTGATGAAAGATATGCAGTTAGGTTACAAGGAGCCTGGTTGATTCATTTTCCAAAGCCTAAAACACAGTTGAAGTGTCTACGATGGGTTATAGAGTGCACGTACAACTAAATGTGAACAATATCAACACACACAAGGCTGTATCTTCAAAGGTCAGGGAGAAGTATCTTCTCTGAGTTTGATTTAATTATTATCCGTGCTTGAGACCTTGTTATTGTATCACTGACCTGCTGAATGAAGTGTGTAATTTTTTATGGCGAAGAGTCGGGTTAGTGATACGTAAATGCATGATGTCATGTAAGAAAAATGTCAATTTGCCTATTTGTATCACATCAGACTTTTAAGACAGAGGCCTGGGTTCGATTACGAGCCAAGTCAAAGTTTTTTAAATCTGGTGACTATGGTACTGACTGAGTTAATCACCATTGTTTAAATGCACTTGTATGAGGCCCCAAGCTCAGTGGTTAGAGCGTTGGTTTGGTAAACAAGGGGTAGTGAGTCCGTATCTCAGTGGGGCCTCTACTCCCCAAGAGGGGTTGCATCAAGAAGGGCATCCGGCGTGAAAACTGTGCCAAACAAATAAATAAGCTGAAACAAAGATTTAAATGCACTTGTAGAAAATCAAACCTAACTAACTTATAAAGACTACGATATTACGCATGATCTTTCCAAGTAAAAAGTTCTCACCCTGCTTTACATGTGCAGTAAGATTCCCCTATTTTATCCAGTTTGATTTCAATATGAAGTTTGTGAGGCGAAACTTTTTTGCATCCATCGCCTACATTTCGCTGTAACTCTGACATTGCGTTCTGCTCCGTCCAAAATCTTAATTCAGTGAACATATCCTTGTGTGAAATAGTTCAGACTTCTCTGTAGAACTCTCTTGGACAAGTCTAACACATGTGGCATAAAATATACTGCAATATTATCTGGAATACGCGATAATCGACTTCAAACTAGTTTTGTTCAGTTGCCATTTTGGAAGCTTGTGGGTCATGTCGACTGTAGCTAAGGGGGCGGAGCTTAAGATCGCCAGTCGGAAAGGTCCATGAAGGCATCTCTGTGCACACATTGTCGCCAGTCGTTTGACCGTCCGGTTCATCCTTTCCACATGGGCTTGGGACTGAGGAAGGTAGACAAATTTGTGTCTGGCATAGATTCGGCCGTAGCCAACAAATTAGCAGTAAAATGGGTACCTGTATCCAATCTGATTACTTGAGCAAACCCATGTGTCAGGATATAATGGTTAACCAGCGCTTTGATGACAGACGGTGCGTCCTCTTTTGCACAAGGATTGGCCTTGGGCAATCCAGAAAAAAGTGTTGACAATGACTAATAGGTATGTTTTTCCTTGGACTGGACTACCATGTCGGTATAGTCCATTACCAACACATCATTCGGGCTTTGGCCCATCAATGTGTTGTAGTTCCCTCTTCGTTGTTGGGCCAGCACTGAAATTTTGGCATATATCACAAGAAACATAGAACTTCTACCTTTCGCAGAAGATCAGGGTGGCACCAAAACCGCAGCTTGTTCAGCATCGACGCATAACTCTTATATGTTGGAGTGTGTTTTTCTTCACTGACTACATGAACTTCACTGGAGCACCAGTCTTCTAAGGCCCCTCACAGGGCCAAACCACAGTTTCATTTCTCCTTATCGTCATCCGGAACCTTCAGCACTTTTCACTTGTCACTTACGTTTATCTTCCGCCTCCTGGAGGTCACGCACTACTTCAACTGTCGCTGCGGGAAGGAAGTCGATCAACTGATCCTGTTTGACAACAAAGTTACCTTCAGCATCTGCTTGATGTTGGTTTCTTAGCCATGTCTTGAAATATGAAAATTATACATCTAGATATTTATATATAATATAATATTTTGGTATTTTTTTTCATCGCTCAAAATATGCGTCACATTCTCTGAGATGCCGATACGCCTCACAAACAGCACTTTACAGTCCTGCATAAAGATGAAAGTGTCTTCCTGCAGCCCTGATTTGCAGAGACTGTCCGCAGAGGTTTAGGAGCATGAGTCCCATTAATCGGGTAAAATAAATATTCAGACAGTTATTTTAGAAATATTTATTTTCATTATTGAGTGAACGAGTGCTCAATTTCCTTTTGTTTTGTTAAACCCTTGGCAATGGACAATAAGGAACCAGAGTCACCACAAGGTTTTTTTGTTGCTTTTTTTCAATTAACACTCTGGCAGGACACCAAACTTTCGAACAATAATCTGCTCGATTACACTCACTCTCCCCATTGTCTACCTGACTCCGCTCCCTGCTCTCTGAAAGGCATAATTACAGATCTTACAGTAATTTTAAATTTGCTTCAAGCCTTCGTTACAAACGACAAAAGCCCAAAGAATGATGGTTCACAGCATTTTTGTCCATAATTTAAATTCAGATTTTTAATTCATTTAAAAGAGACCAATGCTGCAATTTTTTTTTGGTAAGTGTTCAAAATATGCTCATTTAAGCATCCATCCATCCATCCATCCATCCATCCATTTTCTTAGCCGCTTGTCCTCACAAGGTTAGTGCTGGAGCCTATCCTAGCTGTCAATGAGCAGGAGGCGGGGTACACCCTGAATTGGTTGTCAGCCAATCGCAGGGCACATCGAGACAAACAGCCGCACTCACAATCACACCAAGGGGCAATATAGATTGTCCAATTAATGTTGCATGTTTTTAAAACGGTGGCTCTGAAGAAACAACAGGAAGCAGAACTGGAGGAAACAGAAATGAAGATGCTGAGGTTCTCACTTCGTGTGAACAGGCTGGATAGGATTAGAAATGAGCTCATTAGAGGGAAAGCCAAAGTTTCAATGTATTGGAGACAAGGTAAGAGAGAGCAGAGTTTGTTTTGTTCGGACATGTTCAGAGGCGAGAGAGTGAGTATGTTGGTAGAAGGGTGCTGAGGATGGAGCTGCCAGGAAAAAGAGGAGAGGAAGACTAAAGAAATATTTGATGGATGTTATGAGGGAGGACATGAGGACAGTGGGTGTTAAAGAGGAAGATGCACGAGATGGGCTTAAATGGAACAAGATGACACGCTGTGGCGACCCCTAATGGGACAAGCCGAAAGGAAAAGAAGAAGAATTAATGTTGCATGTTTTTGGGATGTGGGAGGAAAGTAGAGTGCCCGGAGAAAACCTACACAGGAACGGGCAGAACATGCAAACTCCACACTGGCGGGTCTGGGATCGAATCCGGGACCTCAAAACTGTGAGGCCAACGCTTTCCAGCTGAGCCACTGTGCCGCAACTTAAGCAATTACATTTAATTTTTTGAAACATGGATGGACTGCATCCATGTGAACTATCCTTTGCAGCCCAGCCTGAATGCCTGTTAAAGCATGCTTGGTCCAGTGGAGGTTTGCGAGCGCTTTCCCTGCCTCCATCCCATACCACGACTCCCACCTCATCCCCTCTTCGAACCCTGTCCCATCCACATCTGCTTCTCTGCTTCCATTATATTTACTTTACTACTTTTCGGGCATGAGCCAATTGTAACTTCAAAAGTTATTTCTCCATGTTTTTTACCTCATCTGATTATTTGTGGTGTCTGTCAACATAAAGTTTCAGATGGTGAGACACATGATGATTAAAGTAGCAGTCTTCGCCCCCTCCATGAGGTCAGGGTCCTTTATAAGTTGAGTTCCAACTTCAGATAGCAATGTGTCAAGCAAAGTAATTCTATAACTAGCACTTGCCTTTCTGAACACAGGAGGAGTGTGACACCGTCTTATTTGTCCAAATATTTGGACAATTTGACGTGACAAATGACAGCAACACCAGAGGAGCAATAGGGGCAGATAAAATTTCAGGTTTGACATTATTCACGCCAGACCATGTCAAAATATCATCTGATTGATGAATTAAAATGCAACAGGTGCAAAACAATCTGTTTGAACTCATGCATGGCACGGAAGGTTCCTCTGCTTAAACCAGCACGTCAAGGCCCGTCTTAAGTTTGCCAATGACCATTTGGATGACACAGAGGAGTCATGGGAGAAAGTTTTGTGGTCAGATGAGACCAAAATTGAACTTTTTGGTCAAAATTCCACTAACCATGTTTGGAGGAAGACGAATGATGAGGTCCATCCCAAGAACAAAATCCCTACTGTGAAGCATCAGCTTTGGGGCTGTTATTCTGCACATGGAACAGGACAATTGCACTGTATTAATGAGAGGATGACCGCGGCCATGTATTGTGAGATTTGGGGGAACAACCTTTCCCTCAGTCAGAGCTTTGAAGATGGGTCGTGGCTGGCTCTTTCAACAGACAATGGCCCGAAGCACACAGCCAGGAAAACCAAGGAGTGGCTCCTTAAGAAGCATATGAAGGTTCTGGCGTGGCCTAACCAGTCTCCAGACCTAAATCCAACAGAAAAACTTTGGAGTGAGCTGAAACTACGTGTTTCTCAGCAACAGCCCAGAAACCTGATCTGATCTGTGAGGAGGAGTGGGCCAAAATCCCTCCTGCAGTGTGTGCAAACCTGGTGAACAACTACAGAAAACGTTTGACCTCTGTAATAGCAAACAAAGGTTACTGTACCAAATGTAAACATTGTTTTTCTCAGGTGTTCAAATACTTATTTGCAGCTGTATCACACAAACAAATCGTTAAAAAATCTTACATTGTGATTTCTGGATTTTTCTTTATAGATTATCTATCTCACATTGGACATGCACCTACAATGAAAATTTCAGATCCCTCCATGATTTCAAAGTGGTTAGGGTTAGACAAATTCCAAAAACAATTTGAATTGTTTATAATGTGTGCCTTATGTGCACACCAACTTCAAAATCTGTAAATGATGTTGTGTGACTACCTAAATGAAGTACAACTGAACACATGCACATTACATTGTTAGCATGTATGGTAGGGTGTGTTTGAGTGTGCATGAAAGCTACTACATGATGGCACTCACAAGGCAGTAAGGAACAATTGCAATGTATATATGTAAGCAGAAGAATTTTACATTCCCCCACTGACAGTGTAGGCAAGTCATTTCGTCACAATGTTGTTCACAAGATGTCATATGAAAACTAGAATTCTCACACCACAGCAAACGGTATAGTATAATTCGCAAATAATAAAACTTTTAAAGGGGTTGTTTTCTGTCAATTATTACTTCAGTGGCGGGGCTGCATCTGTAGAGAGTAAGCCTCACAGTTCTAAGGACCGAGATTCAAATCCCCCCCTGTGTGGAGTTTGTATGTTCTCCCTGTGCCTGCGTGGCTTTTCTCCTGGCACACCGTTTTCCTCCCACATCCCAGAAATATGCATTAGTTGGAGACTAAATTGCCCCTGGGTGTGATTGTGAGTGTGACTGTTGTCTCTCTCCATGTACCCTGCAATTGGCTGGCAATCAGTTCAGGGTGTACCCTGCCTCCTGCCTGATGAGAGCTGGGATAGGGTCCAGCACTCACATGACCCTCGTGAGGATAAGTGGCTCAGGATGAATAGTTCTTCAGTCATTGCATATTGAGTTTTTCATCGTATAATCAAGCTAAAACAACTGTCTATGACTATGACAGGAAAAGCTTAGGAGTTAGTTGACATGATGATTGGGAGAAAGGTTGATGTATTGTGCATCCAAGAGAGCAAGTGGAAAGGAAGTAAGGCTAGAAGTTTGGGAGGAGGGTTTAAATTCTTTTACCATGGAGTAGATGGGAAGAGAAATGGAGTAGGGGTTATTTTAACGGGAGAGCTGGCTAAGACTGTCTTGGAGCTGAAAAGAGAATCATATCGAGTGATGAGGCTGAAATTTGAAATTGAGGGTATTGTGTATAATGTTATTAGCGGCTATGCCCCACAAGTAGGATGTAACCTTGAGTTGAAAGAGAAATTCTGGAAGGAACAAGACAAAGTGGTCCTGAGCATCCCATAGTGAGAGAGAGAAAATTGTGATTGGTGCAGATTTCAATGGACATGTTGGCGAAGGAAACAGGGGTGATGATGAAGTCATGGGTAAGTACGGCATTCAGCAAAGGAACTTTGAGGGTCCGATGGTGGTGGACTTTGCAAAAAGGATGGAATTGGCAGTGGGGAACACTTATTTCTAGAAGAGACAAGAACATAGAGTGACCTACAAGAGCGGAGGTAGGAGCACGCAGGTGGATTATATTTTCTGCAGACGATGTAATCTGAAGGAGGTTACTGATTGTGTAAGGTTGTGGTGGAAGAGAGTATAGCTTGACGGCATAGGATGGTGGTGTGTAGGATGACTCTGGTAGCAGGTTTGAAGATTAAAAAGACAAAGGTAGAGCAGAGAATCAAAGGGCTGGAAGTTGAGGAAGGAAGAATGTTGTGTGGCCTTTTGGAAAGAGGTGAGACAGGCTCTAGATGGAAAGGAAGAGCTCCCGGAAGAATGGAATACTCCTGCCAAGGTTCTCAGAGAGACAGGCAGAACAGTACTTGGGGTGCCTTCTGGTAGGAAAGGGGAGAAGGAGACTTGGTGGTGTAACCCCAAAATATAGGAAGTCATCCAAGGAAAGAGATTAGCGAAGAAGTGCGAGATGAAAAGGACTGAGGAGAGGCGGAAGGAATACATTGAGATGCGACGTAGCAAAAGTAGAGGTGGTAAAGGCTAAACAAGAGGCATATGACGACATGTACACCAGGTTGGATACGAAAGAGGGAGCAAAGGATCTCTACAGGTTGGCCGGACAGAGTAATAGAGATGGGAAGGATGTAAAGGCAGCAAGGCAGCAAGTAAAGATGATTAAGGATATTGATGGAAATATGTTGACTGGTGTCAGTAGTGTGCTAAGTAGATGGAAAGAGTACTTTGAGAAGTTAATGAATGAAGAGAATGGGAGAGAAGGTCAAGTCAAAGAGGCAAGCTTGAGGGACCAGGAAGTGGCAATGCTTAGTAAGGGTGAAGTTAGAAAGTCACTGAACAGAATGAAAAATGGAAAGACAGTTGATCCTGATGACATACCAGTGGAGGTATGGAAGCAATTTGGAGAGGTGGCTGTGGAGTTTTTGACCAACTTATTCAATAGAATACTAGCAGGAGGAAAGATGCCAGAAGAATGGCGGAAATGTGTGCTAGTCCCCATTTTGAAGAACAAAGACGATGTTCAGACCTGTGGAAACTATAGAGGAATAAAAGATGAGCCACACAATGAAGTTATGGGAAAGAGTAGTAGAAGAGTAGTGTTCGATGGAAAAAAGATGACACGCTGTGGCGACCCCTAAAGACAAGCCGAAAGGAAAAGAGGAAGAAGATAATCAAGCTAAAACAACATATTCGTTTTGATTGCAAAATAGTCAGGTCTTTCGGCTTATAAGGCTGATAGATGCAAACTACCTGGATTCCACATCAGATACTTCATGTTGTTTCCTGAGTGTTGACATTGTCCTCGTCATACATGAGGGGTGGCCAACCCGCGACTCTTGAGCCACATGCATTTCTTTGTCTGTTTTCAGCGGCTCTCGAGAAGGCAAGAAAGCATATTGAAGTTATGTTTTTTTTAAAGTGCGTGCACGCACTTTGCTTGCGTTTTTTACGGTATTAGCATGCACACTTTGCTTGAGCTTATTATAGTTGTTGCGTGTATTGTGACAACAAGCGCAGTGTGTGTGGGCATGTGCGTCGGTGTGTGAGTGAGGTTACTGTGCAGGCTTGTGAACCGCGAGGGTGAGAAGGGGAAAAAAAAAATGCGTGACTGTGACCATGGAAGATCAGCATTATTGTTCCCGCCATCCAGCTCAGCTGTGCAACAAGAAAAAGGAGATAAACGCTAGGAGGACAACCGTGTCTCTCGACCACATTCAGGTGACTGCATCAGGAAAGGTTAAGGTCGATTCGCAAAACGGGCATCTGCATTGAAAGAAAATAGCTCAAAGTTTCTCAGTCAGCTCGTGATTTTTGGAGAAAATAATTTGTCAGTTTTGCTCAAATGGCAGGGAAAAATTCGTGGACATTTTAACCTAAGTGCGTATTGCTCCTTTTGTGTCAGACTTCTATTGCATTTCACAGTTTCAAATCTTCACTTCAGCTCACTTGACACTAACATTGACCAGAAATTTCCAAAAGGAACTGAACTTTACAGTCATAAGTTAGTCACTTTGAAAAATAAGAAGGAAAAGCAGATGCAGTTGAAAAAAAAAATAATATAGCATCCAGAGACGAACACTTCCATGATGTCAACTGACTTGGAACATTGCAAGGTAAAAAAAAAACAAAAAACATGCAAATAAGGGGAATTTATTTAAAAATGCCTCAGTGATGTTGCTGAACTCTTGTGTCCTGAAAATGGAAATCTTGAACGAATGGTATGAGATCTTCAACTGTCTAACTACAGAATAGAGAGAATCTTGGACATGAGCATGGCTACTGATACTCGGACCTCCAATCATGTCAGTATTTTAGTGTTGCATTACATGAGTTGTGACATACTAGACAAAACTTTGTTGAACTGGTAGTTTGTCTGTGTGTGAGAGAGCATACAATTTTATTTTTTTTTAAATTACTGGCATGTGGTCTTAGTCCGCTGGAGGAGTCCGTTTTTCTCATCAAGTTGGTGTGTGACATTTACAATAAATCTGCCTGAGCAAATGTATGTGAGTGAGGAGGGAATGATGTTCATGTGTATGATGTGGGTCTTTGCTGTAACACCGTAAATAATGTGGCTCTTGATCTCTGACTTGTTGGACACCCTTGTCATATATGATCTGTTATATACATTTCTGAGAAACAGAGTTGTGGTAAATACTATAATAAATACTTTGTGAATACTCTACATAGAGTACGTTTTATTTCATCAAGTGTAAAAATGGTTCACCTCATCCAATTTCTACCATGTACGTGGTGCCATTTTTGGCCCAGAAACACAGGCTGAGAGGGCTGTTTGTGAAATCTAAAATGTTGCATTGCTACCACCTACAGGCGGGTTTCGATATTAAAAAAATAAAGCCATTTTAAAAATTACAGCGTACCTCTTAACATTAGTTCTTCTCCGGACAGTCCCATGAAACAAAACTTATTTGACAAAACTTGTACAGAATTTAGTTATTATACTTCAAAAGCTAATTTGTCAACTTCACTTAATGAGATAATCGGGCAATTGGGCAAAACAGTTTCTCATTTACAACACCAATCTGTAGACAATTTAGACTTCTGTTCCTTGCTCAAGGACACTTCCACAGTGGACTGTCAGAACTGGGATTTGAATTGCTTACCCTTCAGTCAGTGAACCACGCATACTACCAATTGATTCACTGCCAACCTAATTATTTTAGTCATGACTTTTTCAGGCCGTTGATTTTAATTTTAAAATGCCAGTTTCATGCATTTCTCACACAATAAGAAACCTCTCAGAATCTACTGAATTTGAGTAAACTAATAATCACAACAAAGTCTTAATGCTCATTTTTAAAACATTGGCTCATAGTAAGGTGCTT
The DNA here is from genome assembly GCF_019802595.1 of Syngnathoides biaculeatus. NCBI lineage: Eukaryota > Metazoa > Chordata > Actinopteri > Syngnathiformes > Syngnathidae > Syngnathoides > Syngnathoides biaculeatus. The sequence continues at coordinate 823,349 of NC_084662.1, read as the reverse complement.
CACCATACCCTTTTTCTCACATAAAAGAACGCATCAGCCTAGAATTCTGCCAGCTCTGGAGTTTACCCATTAACTGGTATTAGGTCTGGAATGGAATGGAAAGCTCACTCTCTATCATCACACACTACATGGTGGTAACAGAACTAAGTTTATACAGACACTTGATCTGAGGACACAAGACATTGTCCGGACTAATACCGTAATTTCTCGGGTTTAATGCACTAACATACAATGCACACCCCTAAGGTAGACCTAAAAAATCTGGAAAACCCTTCTACCAATGTACAATGCACACCACCAATTTGCCACTACCCATATGATCAGAATATTAGGAATGATCTGTATTTATATTTTGTAAGGTTTGTACTTGTATTGTTTTTCAAAAAACTGTCCGTATAACAATCATTAATAATGATCATTGTGCATGTGCTGATGCAGTGGTAATGTATATCTCGTGTCAGGTAACAGGGCACGCTTGTCCTGGTCCCTGTAATTGTGAGTACTGAATCCCTCAACCAACTAAAATAATTGCTCAATGATGGCACAACATTTTAATACTGTTGATAACACATATTACAGTCATAAAAATATAAACTATATAAACTTTTTAACACTGTTTATCAAACACTACATTAAATATTTGTGCATAAAACGTTTGTGCATAGTGCAGTTTAACCACTACATTACACATCTGTGGCCAAGCCTCCAAAAGAAGCATCTGACTCATCTCCAATCCGAAAAAGATTCATAGTGGCTACCTTTGGTGAATCGCCGTGGAACTCATCATTGATGACTTGATACTTTTTTTTAATCCCAAGAATTTGGGTTGCGCGGTGCAACATCTCCCCCTCCGTTCGGCTCCAATCTATAGCATCTTTCACTATGACGTCAGGTGGCTATCAAAACAACGTGAGCTCAAACTATATAGAAACGAGCATAATGGGCACATTTTTAAAACGGCAAGCATTTCAATTGTGTGCGCTCTCCCGTTTTTTTTTTTTTTTTTTTTAATGTGCCCATTACGCTCATATTACGCAGTTTGAGCTCACGTTGTTTTGATACCCACCTGAAGCCATTGAGGTGAGCTCTCGTTGTTTTAGACCACGGCGCTACTTCCAGGTCGGCAGCATCTCCGGCACGAGTGATGACACATTTCCTTTCAAAGGAGGTGCACAACTGGCCGTTGTAGTCGACATTTTTTGTCTTAGTTTAAGTTTGAACAAACGCATGGGCAATTGTTTCTGATCTTTGGTGCAGTAGTAACAAGGATGCTACCCTAACAATCGTAAAATGCAAAGCTCCCCCCAGGAGGTCAGAGTTCGGGTTGGTGGGGCACATTGCCGTAATATATGTAAATGTGTAACAAGACATCGAATATCGTATTGAAATGTATATGTATACAATTTTTTACCACACTATGTACCTGTATACGATTATACAATGTGATTGTATTTTTTATTTTTCATCCATACCTAAATATAATGCTCTCTATTAACTTTTTGTAAATATTTTTGGAAAAACATGCCCATTGTTTTTGAGAAATTACAGTATATTATATTGTAGGCCGACAAGACAAAGAGTACAACGAAGTGGTTCAAATGAGATCCCAAGATTATCAGAAATCCTGTTCCTTCCCAAAAAAAAAAACATTCCTAACTTTTAACTTATGCAATTCTCTGTAATGTCTCCTCAACAATACAACAGCCAGCAATGATTAGTTGCTATCGACTTTCATTTACAGTTTCATGAAGATAAACTTACATTTTACACCATATTTTAATGACCATTGGGATTGTCTGATTTTCTCATCACACCCAAGTACTCCAAACACTGACTGTTGTGATGTTTATCCTGACAATTTTCCTGTTATTTTGCAGGTCACTGCTAGAGGATTTGCCCCATTGTTGCAGTTTGCCTACACTGCCAAGCTATTGCTCAGCAAAGAAAACATTCAAGAGGTCATCCACTGTGCCGAATTCCTACGCATGCACAACTTAGAGGATTCATGCTTTCGTTTTCTGGAGGCTCAGTTGTGTAGTGAGGACAGCTTGCTGCACAATGTGGCGTCTGAAGCTATGAACTCGGAGAATGAAAGCGTGCAGTCAGTAACTGAAAGGTCCTCCTCCCCAAGTATTCAATGTGCTGATGGTCTTGCCTCCTTTCAATGTCCAGGTGAGGATCCCCCAGCAATGACTTTACCAAGTAACTTCCCAGATGGTAGATTGAACTTTGATCGACATAGAGGATCAGACCTGCCACGATGCCCTAAGTACAGGAAATACCAGTGGGCTTGCAACAAGCACAATAATGATTTGTCCTCACACACCAGTACCTCAGGTTTTCCTCGCACAATAAAAGAGAGGACCATTGGTGAGGGATTATCAGGTCAGGACAGGATGTCTTTGACACAGATCAAAGTTGAACCACAAGCAGAGGATGAGGCCGTCTCATTGTGCCTCTCGGGGGAAGAGCAGGACATTGGGGATAAGGATAGTGAGTCAGCAATGGAGATGGATAATCCCATGTCTACAGAACTACTCAAGAGAACCAAGTCAGCTTCCTGTGTCCAAGCCTTATTTAAAAAGGGAGTGGATCCCTCCAATACATCACAGCAGCTTTTTGCCAACAGGGTTGTATGCCCCCAGGACAAGTGTAACTCTCAGGATAATAAAAAAGACTTCAGAGCTTTCACTGGGGAGTTCAGTTTCTCTTTGATATCCCCAAAGAACAAAGACAATTTTACTGCAGGTCTATCACTTAAATCCACATCCTGTGATGAAATCTGCAAACAAGAAATTGAGCTTGATCGACAAAGTGTCATATTTTCCTCAGGAGCCTGCAATCGTCTTGTAACCCCAGCACATTCCTACCCTGGTGGGAATTCTTTTCAGATGGAGCTTTCTGAGCACTTGCCAAAGGGAATATGTCCTTCAGCCAGTCAGTCGCTTCCAACCTCCCAGGGCTATTCTCCCAGTGCCACTTCTGTTGATCCTCCAATACTATTCCGCCCACAACCAAACACCAGCTGCCCTGTTCCAATAAAAGTTTGCCCACGCTCACCACCTTGTGAGACACGCACCAGGACATCCAGCTCCTGTTCGTCACACTCATATGCAGAGGATGGGAGTGGAGGTTCTCCGTGCAGCTTGCCTCAGTTTGAGTTTTCTTCCTCACCTTGCTCCAACATAGCCCGCTGCCTCAATGTGGAACAGCAGGAAAAAAGTGTAAGGGGTGTCATTTTTGACCAGGGACAACCCAAGATAAAATGTGAACAGACCTATGGCACAAATTCCAGTGATGAGTCAGGTTCATTTTCAGAGGGAGACAGTGAGTCCTGCGCTGTACAAGAGCGTGGCCCAGAGGTGAGTGTATATTATTAATCTATGAATTGATCACCCATATATTTGCAGGGATTTTTGTGCTATTTTGACAGATGTTTTGTCTGTCCTTTTCATCAATTCACCATATTTTATGTGAGAAATATTTTGAGATTCACAAGAGAAGTTGCTCACAAGAGTTTATAGGTGGAGGTGGTTGAAGACTACTCTCCTCACTCACTTAGAAATTTAACTGAACTCTACATAAGTAAACACTTGGCGGTAGGGGCAAGGGGAAAAAGAACCCTCTTGCAAAGAAACCTCGAGCAAACCAGAGACTCAATCTGCCTCATCCGGTTGGGTTACAGAGTAGAAAAGGAGAGTGTGAGAGTGTGACAGAAATAGACCAATATAGAGAGTAACAGATAGAGGAAAAGAAAAAGACAGGATGAGAGACTGATAGAGAGTGCGACAGAGAGAGGTGCATTTTGTCAAATTCTTGTCATTTTGGAACTGGCCTTGTAGTCCTGGGGCGTTCTGTGCTGTTGTAAAAGGCGGTTGTCCTGTTGTGTACCTGTGGAGAGAAAGTTAACCAGTTATTTTTCACGTGATAGAAGGGAGCTCATGTTAAGTCCCCGTTCCAGGCTCTGATGGGCAAGAGCACTAGGAAAGCGAAGAAGGCCATTTTCTTCACCAAATATACTTCCAAAGGTGCTATAGACCTAGAAATTTCACCAGATGTTGGGAACAACCCAGGTAATCCCTAAATACAAAGAAACGTAACTGTAACAAATAAGATCATAAATTAAGCTGTGTAAAAACTTGACCAAAAAAGGTGAAGAAAGGGAGGTGTAAAAAGGCATGGAAAGCCAAAACAACACCTAAAACATTTCAATAATCAAATCCAGAAGTCCAGCCCCTTTCCAGTGCAAATTAATGTCAGTTGGTTCAGCCCTAATTGAGGCCAAACAAAAACATCTCATTGCCAAGGTGTCAGTAAAGACAGATCTTATGATGGGTATGAGCAGAAAGGCGTCTCAAGACTATCGCAAACGAATTGTTGCAAAACATAACGATGGCATTGGTTACAGGCGCATATCTAAGCTTCTAAAAGTTGCAATGAGAAAAATAGGAAGTATAATACATTAAGTGGCAAGCCAATCATAAATATGGCTCGGCCAGGTGCAAGATTTCTGACAGAGGAGTAATAATCAAATAGAATAATAATCAAAACAGATGTCCAAGATCTCAGCAATTTTTGTGGAGTTCTCCAAAAGCTAAAAAGACAGAGAAATCATGAGATACTGATGTCACAAGGAATACAATGAGTAATGCACTCCTCTACCGTAGCCTGTATGTCACCATGCCAGACCCTATTGCTGAAAAAGTATGGCAAAGCCCATTTTAAGCTTCTTGAACAACATTTGGACAAACCAGTTAAATACTGGGAGAATGTAGTCTGGTTGGACGAGAGCAAAATCGAACAGTTTGGATGCCATAATGTGTATCACATTTGGAGGAGAAATGGCACTACACATTGTCCTAAAAACACAATACCATAAATTAAGTGACAACATTATGGTGTAGGGCTGCCTTTCACCGAATGGTACTTGGCACGACCATGCTTGTTGTTACGAACAAGCTTGTTTGTTTTGTGCTGTGTTGTTCTCCTTTGGTGTGGAAGTGGGTGGACAGATGTCCGTATGGCCTGATTGTGCACAGGTAAGACCTGCTGATTTGCTGCATTAACGTGATTGCCACCAGGTTATTGGCCAGAGTAGGGTTCCAAGGTCTTTTTAACCAGCAGATGGTTGTACTACAAGGAGTGGTCCCGTTCTTCCATTTCCAACTTGGCCAGGCACTGGTTGCATATCTGTGGATTCCATTGTTCATTGGTTGGAGGGAGAAGATTTTTTTCTTTAAGATCAATTTGTCAAATCAAATAAAAAATCAAATCAAAAGTCTTTAAAGACCCACTGTCATGCCTATAAACATTTTAAATAGATATTGTAATCCAAACTACATGTAACTTTATTCACTTAAATGTCTATACGAAAAAATAAATATGAGCAGAGAGTGCACCCAAGTGCAAAGTTGCGGAAGTCTCATTCGACATCCAAGTGGTAGTTACGTCACCTGCAACGTTGTCAGCAGATGTTACACCGGGCGGCGCTGCGATGATCCACCCCGGCCCAAGCCGTCCGCGGCTGACGGGGCCACCAAAGCCGTCCGAGGCGAACGAGGCGCCGCCATCCGCGGCGCCGACACACTGAGCACCCCTGACTTACACATGTATGAGCCACATGGGCGCCGCCGCAATGAGCCACCCCGGCCGAAGCCATGATCGGCAGACGAGGTGCCATCGAAGCCGTCCACGGCTACATACATCACCCCCCCAACTATTGTTTTTTTTTAAAAGCTCTATACCAGGGGTGCTCAGTGCAGTCTTAGTCGATTGCAGGACGGTGTGCCAAAAAAAAAACTACGTACTGTAACAAAAATGAAAAGAAGAAGCAACTGGTTTCTTTTAGGCAGCACAAAGAACTTTCTCTAACAACGACCGCTACTCTGCCACACTGTCTTTTTCCTACTTTACCTTACACCTGCTCCTTCAATGCCCACATGGGCAATGACAGTGAGACCTGGAAGTGTGTGTTTGGGAAGAACGATCCCCCTGATCAGAACCCGAGTGGTGTTCTGTTACTGGACTTCTGTGCTCATCACCGCTTGTCCATAACGATAACCATTTTCAGGCATAACGGTGTCCACATGTCCACTTTGCCCCATGACACCCAAGGTCGCAGTTCAATGATCGACTTTGCGGTCGTATCATCGGACTTGCGACCGCATGTCTTGGACACTCGGGTGAAGAAAGGGGCAGAGCTGTCAACTGATCACCATCTACGGGTGAGTTGGCTCCCGTGGTGGGGAAGATGCCTGTCCGACATGACAGGCCCAAACATATTGTGAGGGTTTGCTGGGAACGGCTGGCAGATTTCCCTGTTAGAAGGAATTTCAACTCCCACCTCCGAAAGAACTTTACGAACGTCCCAGAGGAGGCGGGGGACATTGAGTTTGAGTGGACAATGTTCCATGTCTCTATTGCTGAGGTGGCCGACCAGAGCTCTGCTTGTCGTGGCGGCAACCTGCAAACACAAAAGTTAGGGATGCTGTCAAGCTGAAGAAGGAGTCATATTGGGCATTTTTGGCCTGTGGGACTCCCGAAGCAGCTGATCGGTACTGGATACCAAAGCGGAATGCAGCTTTGGTGGTCACTGAGGCAAAAACCCGGGCGTGGGATGAGTTCGGTGAGGCCATGGAGAAGGACTTCAAGACCGCTTCGAGGAAATTTTGGCCCACCATCCGGCGTCTCAGGAGGGGGAGAGCAGTGCACCGTCAACACTGTCAATATGGAGATGGGGCACTGCTTACCTCAACTAGGGATGTTGTGAGTCGCTGGGGAAAATACTTCAAATACCTCCTCAATTCCACCAACACACTTTCCCATGAGAAGGCAGTGTCTGGGTTCTCTGAGGTGGGCTCTTCTATCTCTGGGGTTGAGGTTACCGAGGTGGTTAAAAAGCTCCTTGGTGGCAAAGCCGCAGGGGTGGATGAGATTCCCCCGGAGTTCCTAAAGGCTCTGGATGTTGTGGGGCTGTCTTGTTCGACATCACCTCTGCAACATTACATGGACATCGAGGACAGTGCCTTCGAATCGGCAGACTGGGGTGGTGGTCCCTCTTTTTAAGAAGGATGACCGGAGGGTGTGTTCCAACTATAGGGGGATCACACTCCTCAGCCTCGCTGGTATCTAGATCTATTCAGGGGTACTGGAGAGGAAGGTCCATCGGGAAGTTGAATCTCAAATTCAAGAGGACCAATGTGATTTTCGTCCTGCCCGTGGAACAGTGGACCAGCTCCACACCCTCTGCAGGATCCCCGAGGGTGCATGGGAGTCTACATGTGTTTTGTGGACTTGGAGAAGGCGCTTGACCGTGTCCCTCGGGGAGTCCTTTGGGGGGGTTCTTCGGGAGTATAGGGTACCGAACCCTCTAATACAAGCTGTTTGGTCCCTGTACGACCGTTTTAAGAGTTTGGTCTTGTTGCCGGAATCGTTTCCGGTGAGGGTTGGACTCCGCCAAGGCTGCCCTTTGTCACCGATTTTGGTCATAACTTTTATGGACAGAATCTCTAGGCGCATCCAAGGCTTAGAGTGTGTCCAGTTTGGTGGCGTCAGCATTGCATCTCTGCTCTTTGCAGATGATGTGGATCTGTTGGCTTCATCAAGCCGTGATCTCCAACACTCACTGGCGTCGTTCGCAGCTGAGTGTGAAGGGGCTCGAATGAGAATTAGCACCTCCACATCAGAGACCATGGTCCTCAGTGATGCGGACTTTGTATCTGTCTGTTGTGGTAAAGAGGGAGCTCAGTCAAAAGGCAAAGCTCTTAATTAACCAGTCGATCTATGTTCCTACTCTCACCTATGGGCATGAGCTGTGGGCTGGTGACCGAAAGAACAAGATTCCGCATACAAGCATCTGAAATCCTCCGTTTCCTCCGCAGGGAGTCCGGGCTCTCCCTTAGAGATAGGGTGAGAAGCTCGCTCATCCGGGAGGTGCTCAGTATCGAGCTGCTGCTCCTCCGCATTGAGAGGAGCCACAGGAGGTGGCTGGGACATCTGATTTGGATCCCTCCCAGATGCCTTCCTAGTGAGGTGTTCCAGGAAAAAGAGACCAAGAGAGAGAAAGAAAGAAAGAGATAGACTCCAACACTCCCCGTGAACCTTGTGAGGATAAGCGGGTCACAAAAAGGACAGATATGAATTAAATAGTGGGTTTTTTTTTCAGTCTTATTTCCCCTGTCCAGGCTTGGTTTTTACAACCAAGAAAAGCAAACAAGAACTGCAGTTGTATAATTTTAGATGACAGTATTATGTTTAGTGGTTTTAAATTCAAGATATTGATGGCTCAAGGGAAAAAGGTGTCTTTGACTGTGCTTGTCCATATTTTTGGGACCTGCAACGCGTGCCTGAGGGCATCAGGTTAAATAATTGGTGACAAGGATGGGAAGAGTCCTTCATGATATTAGTAGCTCTCGTGATAGCAGGAGTTGGCAATGTCCTTTGGGAGGGCAGAGATCAGCCAGTGAGCTTCTTGGGCACTATTGATCACTCACTCTGTGCAGAGCTTTCCTGTCTGCTGTTGTACATCCAACATACCATACTGTGATGTAATATCTGAAGATGCTCTCCGTCGAGGTGGGCGAACTGTTGTTTGTATACATTCACGAGCAGACCGTGCTAACGTTAGCATCCGGCAGGCTATAGACAGCTACCACAATGACTACTGTTGGCTCCCTCAGTAGATACAAGGCTCTTGCGCAAGACTCCTTCTTATTATTATTATTATTTTCCTTTTGGCTTGTTCCGTTTGGGGTCACTACAGCGTGTCATCCTAGATGAACGCTCAAATTTCTTTGTCACAGTTTTACGCCGGATGCCTTTCCTAATGCAACCCCTCTGCTTTTATCCGGAAAGAGAAGCTTTACAGTATCTTGTATTCCAAGGCAGTCTCCCATCCAAGTACTAACCAGGGCCAACCCCGCTTAGCTTGCTAAATCAGACAAGTTCGGGCGTTCACAGGGTAGCATGGCCATAAGCACTTGCAGGAGACCTCTCTAAATCAGGAGAGCAGTGGGTGTCGATGATCCTGCTGTTAGAACGCTCGTCGTGCACGTAATAACAAAGCCCTCCTCTTCTGCTCTTACGGGCGACTTTGGTCCTGTCCTGCCGATGTAGCGTGCGGTCCGCGAGCAAAACTGCGGATGTAACCACGTCTCCGTGATTAAAATAACATTACAGTTCCGGACAAAACTGCTTGTAGCTAGTTGTAATTCCAATTCATCCATTTTGTGGATAATAGATCTTGCATTGGTCAGAAAGATGCTTGTTAGCAGTGATCTGTGAGATTGTTTCCCGATCTTAGCAGCAAGGCCTGACCGACTTCCTCGCTTTCGATTGCGATGTCCTCCAAAATCTTGTTTTTCTTTTGATATTCGTTTGTGAAAAATTATGATTCAGTCCCAGATCAATCAGGTCCTGGAAGCTATAAGGGAACGTGGCGTTCCAAAAATCTGCAAATAGCACCAAAATAATGAAAAAGAAAATGCATCAAACTGGAGAGCAAAGAGCCGCTGCACCCATGCACACTGCCATCTTTACCTGTGTTGGGTTAGGTGTCAGGTAAGTGAGTGTCTTTTGTTTTTAATCATTGTTTTGGGACTCGACAGTTTTGGTTGTTTTGCTTTTTGTTTGTTGTGTTGGCATGTTTCTCCTTCTGAAGCTGGAATAAAACCTTGCAAACTGTATAACATGGTGGCTGGTTTAACTTGGGAGTTGGAGAATGGGAACAATTTGATCAGGGTAGGTTCTGGGTTTTCCCCTTCACTAAAATGATTTGGGAGCTTGTCTGCTTGTTTTGTAAGTTGTCAGTGCAGTAAATGTTTTGTTTGTGTGACAATTTTTTGTTTGGTGAGGGACTGTGTGCATTTCTTGGGAAATTGAGTTTAATTTGCAGGATTTCACGGGTAATCCTTTGATGAAAAAATTGGGGCAGTGTCAGAAGCATGATTTGTTGTTAATTGTTGATTATTGATATATTTTTTTTTTTGTTGTGCCTGCTAATATATAAGGAAGTTGGTGTTTCTGAAGCTCCTGGACGGTGTTCTGCATAACAGGGCTCTGTTTAGTGGTAAACTTGTGGCAGTGGGTGGCAGATTGGATGCTCTGGCTTGTGTTCCGACCCCAGTCCCTATGGCTCCTATTAAGGCTGGTATTTCTGCAGACGATTTGAAGGTTATTATGCGTATTAAGAAGGTGTATGTTAGAAATCAGGAGTTGAAGTTGAAGATTCTTGAAATGGAGAGTGGTCCCACGCCTAGTCCCTCTGCTATGCCAGTCTTTCAGGTGGCCCAGGACATTTTGATGTTAGCAGGCACACTGCACTTTTCCCTCCATTTAGTGAGGTTTGTGTGTTTTTTTTTTTTTTAAACACATTTAAGCCCCATTTCACCCTGAAGTGCTTTGTGTGTGGTCTCTACTGTTGCACTGTAACAGTCACTTATTTATTTCAGCAAATGCTATGCTAATTTACTCCGAATAGTGACTATTGCTGTCTTAGGTGAAGAATTTTGGTCCAAGCCAGTGAAACGGCAGCGATTTGACTGGTGGCAAATGGCAACCAGCAAGCCTCTGTATTCGACAGTCCTTGTCATTTTTTTTTTTAATCTGAACGATCATTGTGATGTCATGTTTTCAAACACTGGGCTGAAAATTATCATGTTGATGACCATCATGCATTACAAGGCCTTAGACCAGGGGTCGGCAACCCAAAATGTCAAAAGTCATATTGGACCAAAAACACAAAAAGCAAATGTGTCTGGAGCCGTAAAACAATCAAAGCTTCATATAAGCCTTATGATGAAGGGAAGACATGCTGTGTCTATATCTGTCCACTATCCAACCGACATAATGAACATACATGATTCATGCTGGGCCGGGAAGGTACTGAAGGCCTGTGCTGATCAGCTGACGGGTGTTTTCACAAAAATCTTCAACAGCTCCGCCAACAATCAACCATTCCCTCCTGCCTGAAATATGCAACAATCATCCCCATCCCAAAAAAATCAGCCATTGACAGTCTAAATGATTACAGGCCTGTTGCACTCACACCTGTGATCATGAAGTGCTTTGAGAGGTTGGTTGCATGCCAACATAAGGGGCTCACTCCCTCCCTCACTCGAACCCTACCAGTTTGCCTGTAGAGGAAACCGGTCCACCGAGGATGCTATCGCAATAGTTCGCCACACTGCACTGAGCCACCTGGAACGCCAAGGGAACTATGTCTGTATGCTCTTCATAGACTACAGCTCAGCCTTTCGGTTGACAACTTCTCCCTCCTCGGACTATCTTCTTCCGTCTGCTGCTGGTTTAAAGACTTCCTCACAAACCGTCCAGTCTGTCAGACTTGGCCCATACCTCTCTTCCACAATCACCCTCAGCACCGGGTCCCCCAAAGCCTGTGTACTGAGCCCTGTGCTGTACTCTCTGTACAAATATGACAGTTTACCAGCCCATCCTAGCAACTCCATTATCAAGTTTGCTGATGATACTACTGTGATCGGGCTCATCACAAAAGGAGACGACATTGGAAAACTGTCAAAGTGGTGTTCTGCAACAACCTCATACTGAACACCACAAAGACAAAGGAAATCATCCTGGACTTTTGAAAGTGTGGCGTCGACCCAGTCCCACTGTTCATCAATGGGGTGTGTGGAGTGGGTCCACTCCTTCAGATTTCTGGGAGTCTACATAAGAGACAAACTCACCTGGACTGTAAATACCACCACTGTGGTGAAAAAGGCCCAGCAGCAACTACACTTTCTGAGAGTTCTCAGGAAGAACAACTTGGAAGCTAAACTGCTGCAGGCTTTCTACAGAACCACCGTGGAGAGCATTCTCACATGCTGCATTACAATGTGGTATCCTGGATGTACAGAAGCAAACAGGAACGCGCTGCAAAAAGTGATCAATGGTGCCCAGAAGATCACTGGCTGCTCTCTGCCCTTCCTAGAGGAGAATGCCAACTCCCACTATCACAGTAGAGCACCTTATATGCTATAGGACTCTTCACATCCTGGTCACCACCTGTTTAACCTGCTGCCTTCTGGCAGGTGATATAGGTCCCACAAAACACAGACAACCAGATCCAAAGACAGCTTTTTCCCCAACTCCATCAACTCCTTGAACTCAAAACCACTAAACATAACAGCCTGGACAGGGAGCATAAGAGTGAAAAAATACACAATGTTCACTTATGTATGTATTTATTTATTTTAGCAATAACTGTGCCTTCATATATTTTATCTGATGTTTGTACCAAAAATGTTCTGCTATTTTTATTCTATGTTATTCACACTTGTACCTTGTGGAGTAGCACTCACCATTTTCGTTGTATGCACAGCATATAATGACATTAAAGGCATTTGATTTGATTTGATTTTATGATTATTTTTCCTGCAGCACATCCTGGAGGGAATGACGCACCACATAGTGCTGTATGATGCTGTTTTAAGTTTAACATCCATGAGTGATGTGTTGTGTTTTGTTGAATTGATAAAATTGTAGCAATATAATAAAGAAAACAATTTTTGTCACACTTATTTTGAGGATTTAAACAAAATGTAATTACAGACTTCCCTGTCATAATAAAATACACCCTTCAATTATAAAAATAAAACCGTTGCCTTTTACAAAGGTAAAATAATATAATACAGTTTATGTTTGATCTCTGTGCATTATCCTCTTTAGTTTTGATGAATGCTAAGTGAGTGCCAGGTAAAACATACTATCGTCTTCTCTTTTGTCACATACGCTACGATGTGTCCATCCTCAGGCCTGTGAAACAAAACAATAATACCCCCCTGTGTCATTCCAAATATATACTGACAAAAAAAGAAGCTCCCAAATAAACAGGCACTTTGTTGCTAAATATCTGCCCATTGAATGTGATTTCTTTTTTCGGACATCACTGGACAGCTTCTCAAAATCGGGTATGTAAAATGTTAACCAGCTCTTGTCTGTGAGGAGATTATGATACAGTATTTAGATTTAATGTAGATCATTTTGGAGTATCTGCTTGCACAGGTATGTTGATCCAAGATGCCTAATACTCCAAATGTACTGTATATTTGTTTGTTACCACAACTGTCAGGAAAAGCCTTCCATGTTTCAGACAAGTTTCTTGGGTAATGTGAGGCATTCACCTTCGCTCCATTTGTGGATTTGGGCTAACTCTGCTTTCTGGGAAATGACTTTTTCGCTCTAAACTTGGCTACATATGTAGCATGCCTTCCCAGGAAATATCTTACCACATTATACTTTTAATTATTGAACAACTTCTCAATACAAAGCAGGTGTGCAGGCAAACCTTCTGCATTGACAGTGAAAGCAAAAGAATAACTGTTGACTCATCTGTTCTCCTAAGCAATAGAGCTTGTGCATATGACATCACCATTTTCACGGTGCCATATTGCTGGTCAAAAAGAGCTACTCGACACTGTGGGGGACATTGAAACACAGCAGAATTTAGAGAACATTGCCCGAGACTTGTTGTGCTGTTGGTTGTGACAACAGACAGAACAGATACTCAAAGAGGTCATTCTAAAGAATACTAGCTGAAAAGACCAGAAACGATCGATGGATTTCAGCAATTAAACGTGATGGATGGTGCCCAACCAATAACACATGGCTGTGTAGCAATCACTTCATTTCAGGTAGGAATTATTCTTCTCTATCTCAAAAAAAGAAATATTTATAATGCCAAGTTGGCTCATTCGAGAACAATGCGTTCAAAAAAAAAAAAAAAAAACACAGGGAGTCATCTCCAATGTACACAGAAGCGTGTTGCGGCCATACGTTAAACTTCGGTAAGTCTCTCCCCGACAGATAGTTTTTTTTTTTTAATATATCAAATTAGTCCAATTTGTATTTATTAAAAAAAAAAAAGAAACGGTTTATTTTCTTTTTTAAATACACATTGGACTCATTTGAGAACTAGTCTGTCACAGAGAGGTTTATCCAAGTTTAACATCTGGCCGCAACACGATTCCATGCATGTTGGAGACGACGCCGTCTTATTTTTGTGTATATCTAGTTGTCCAAGACAAGCCGAAGCAGGTTAACTGTCCAATTTCTTATCGGCTAAAACATCGACTTCAGCATTAACTATGGGTCCTCAATGCCAAGTGTCTCTTATTTTTCCACGTACCTTCGTTCATTAACACCTTCTAAATGTTTAACGGTAACGGACAAAACTCTGGGAGATGTATTTTCATGTCGTCTCCAACCGACTTAGCATTGAACAATGCTTTGCTTGACCGGCAATATGGCCAGTCACGTGATTTCAGTGACGTAGTTGCACAAGCTCTATTTTTCTCTTTTTCCCTTTGCGATCCATGGCCCATCACACACCCAACAGTTTATTTGGGACAGCCACCTGGCTTGCCAAGGTCAAAGAACTACGTTCACAGGCCATGACACAAATCTTCGTTGACAGAAATATTGACATTTAATATTTACTCCACACATTTTTACAGCAATGGAAAACATTAAGAATGTTTGTCATCTTTGTCCTCCTACAGAAATCTCATTAAAAGAAAAATTATATTTTTCTCCCCCAACTCTTTCCATTTTCATACATTTCTGATAAAGTTCCAGGGAGCCGATAGGGTGGCGCTAAATATATATATAAATATATATTCACCACTTCACCTGTCCATCTTCTAATGTTTAGTCGACAATCCCGAGGCATTGCCAGGCTATCCAACAGACGTAGTCTCTCCAGTGTGTCCTGGGTCATCCTTGGGGTCTCTTTCTGGTGGAACGTTCCCAGAATAATCTCATGAAGGAGGCATCTGGGAGGTATTCGAATCAAAAGCCCCCGGTCACCTCATCTGGCTCCTTTCAATGCTCTGAGCCCTTCCAGGTTGACCAAACATCTCACCCTAGCTTTAAGGGTGAGCACAGACACCCTGGAGAGGAAACTAATTTCTGCCGCTTGTATCTAGGATCTTGTTCTTTCGCTAATGATCTACAGCTAATGACTATAGGTTAGGGTAGAAATGTAGATTGACCAGTAAATTAAGAGTTTCGCCCTTCTTCAGCACAATGGACTGTGATACAAAGTCTGCATCACTGCAGACGCAGCACCGATCAGCCTGTCGATGTCCCGCTCCATTTTTCCATCCCTCATTAACAAGCTCCCAAGATATTTGAACTCCTCCACTTGGGGCAGGATCTCATTCTTGCCCTGGAGAGGGCACGCCCCCTTTTTCTGACTGAGGACCATGTTCTCAGATTTGGAGGTGCTGATTCTCATCCCAGCCGCCTCACACTCTGCTGCGAACCACTCTAGTGAGAGTTGGAGATTGTAGCTTGATGAAGCCAACAGAACAACATCATCTGTAAAAAGCAGAGATGCAATAATGAGGCCACCTCAGTTCCACCTAAGAATTTTTTTCCATAAATGTTGGTAAAATAATCGGTGACAAAGGGCAGCCTTGGCAGACTCCAATTTCTCAAAGGAAATGCATCCGACTTACTGCTGCAATGTGACACTTGTCTGACTCCAGTCGTACAGGGACTGAACTGCTCGTGTCAGGGGGTTTCATTACCACATACTCCTGACGGTTTGCCCATGGGACTCAACAGGGGACACAGTCAAACGCCTTCTCCAAGTCTACAAAACATGTAGACTGGTTGGGAAAACTCCCATTGGACCCTGCTGTGGGTATTGAGCTGGTCCGCTGTTCTATTGCCAGGACAAAAACCACATTGCTCCTCCTGAACTTGATATCTGACTCCCTGATGGACCCTCCTGTTCAGCACCCTTGAATAGACCTTAACAGGGAGGCTGAGGAATGTGATCTCCCTGTAGTTGGAACACACCCTGCAGCCCCCCTTTTTAAAAAGGGGGACACTATCACGGTCTGCCAAGCCAGAGGCACTGTCCCTGAAGTCCACACAAATGTGAGCCTTTAGGAATTCCATGGAGAATCTCATCTACCCCTCGGGCTTTGGCACCGAGGAGGTTTTTAACTACCTTGGTGACCTCAACGCCAGAGACAGAAGAGCCCGATTGGGATTGCTGTCACGACAGGCTCCTTACGTCCACAGCTCTGGTCTACCGCCTCAGCAATGGAGGCACGGAACATGCTCCACTTGGACTCAATGTCCCTTGCATCCCCCAGAACACGAGCAAAGTTCTTTCGTAGGTGGAAGTTGAAACGCTTTCTGACAGGGGATTCTGAATACCCTTATGTGTGAAGGGCCAAATGGAAGAACTTCACTGTACCTTGAACTCTACACATTTTACAAATTCTAAACAGCTTATCAAAATCTGGTAAAACGCTGAAAAAATAATTATCTATCATACCACATACTGCACGTACCTTTTCATATTAAATGTTTTATCACCTTAGATATCTTATCACCGTTGATATCCAACACATCTTTGTGTGAATTTTCCAGGTGAAGCTTCCTTTCCCTGTTGATCAAATCACGAATCTTCCACGGAATGACTTCCAATTGTTGGTGAAAATGCACAAGCTGACCTCAGAGCAGCTCGAGTTCATCCATGATGTGAGGCGAAGGAGTAAGAACCGCATTGCTGCACAACGTTGCCGCAAAAGAAAACTCGACTGTATCTTGAATCTCGAGTGTGAGATCAGAAAACTGGTGAGTCTCTGCCAACATTTGTCTTTGAGGATTTCCTCGCTTCATCTTGCCACTAATTTTTAATTTAAAAAAAATAGTGTCTGCCCTCTAGTTGCCCTGTTTTCATGTTCAGCTTTGTAGCTGCACCTGCAGCAGTGTTGACTAGGGTTTGTTTTTGTTTTGTCAAGGAGAGGAGGGCAACAATTTAATCTGTGTGACAACTGTGAAATAAATATGCACACTGGCCAGTGCAATAAAAATCCCAAGATGGTTTTTTTTCTTGTCAGAGAATCGTATGTAATTGAGAGCTAATACTTTCAGACTTCAGCCAGCAATTTGTCAATTGTGGAAGTTTTAGCAAAAGACAGTTTGTCACGACCCATCGGAATGGAGGTAGGACCCAAATGCAGGAGTACACGGGAGACGCAGAGGTAATTCGGGAAAAACGTTTACTGTTCCACGGTCGGGGATCGGTCAGGCAGTCAGATGCACCAGCATAGGACGTCGGGCGTAGAGAGCAGGTCAGCGGGCAGGCAGGAGTCGGTACATGGGAGATCGATCAAAGCAGGCAGGAGTATCAAAGGAGTCGGGCTTAAGGGGGCGGTTGGAGAACGGGCGGTGGTTGGTACACATGGGTTGTTGATCAGAGATACGGGAGTGCAGGAATGGGGCTTGAATCGCAACGATCTGGGGGCGGACCAATCGTCCCCATGGTCCTATATACATCGGGGCCAATCAGCCAACATGAGGCGCAGGTGTGTGCCTCCCAATCAGCGCGACCGTGCGGGCACCCGTGCAGCCAGAGCTTGACCGGCAGGATCATGACAGTTAACGTCACTTCCTGCTTCTCCAAAACAAATCCCTTGAGAGGATATTCATGGCGGGAGTTACAAAAAGGCATACACGTCAAATCATGTTTTGTGGTGAAAAAACGGATGGGTCCTTTCCAGCTGCCTTTTTTTTTTTTTTTTTTTTTTTTAATTGATAACATACTAAAAATCGTGCATTTCATGTCAGTGGAGCTTTAAATAGGGGGTACCTTAGCCACATCTTTTTTTTTTTTTTACAAAATTGAAAACCTCACTGATTGAATGCCACACTGCTATGTTTTAACACACCCTTTGAACAAATTGGCCAACTGCACAGACTTAAGATTGTATACATCATAAATGCTTGGTCTTGTTAGTTTTGAGAATCTATTGCACATACTAGTAGGTAGATGACAAACAAGTGTTTGTCATGTAGCAATAACAAGTATACTGAAAATATGTATTAATCCGGTTAGTCATATTGCACTGCTATTATTTTGAACACTGAAGTGCTGTCGGAGTTACGACTCATGTGTACCAGACAATTTTCTTCACACCCATAACAGTGCTGTTGGAGTTATAACTCATGTGTACCAGACAATTTTCTTCACACGCTTATGTATATGATGGACTCATCCCTGTGGTGCCCCTATTTTCCTTGAAAAGGGAAGTTTATGCGTGGAGATGTTTTTACAAGAAGTAGCTGATTCAAAATTTAAATAAGTTTCCTAATCTTTTGCCGATATTCAAAAGGTTGGTGTCATCAGAAAGATGGCTGAACCCAAAAACCAACATAGTCGTGCTTTTCATTTATTATTAATTTCAAAGTTAAATTACAGATTGTAAGACCCAAGAATAAGCAAAACACTGCATATATTGAATACATGGGAATAAATAGCTGAGCAAAGAGGCATTTGTAGTTAATAGGATTCATGAAATTTCCTTGGAAGTAAAAGAAAATACCTCAGCCAAAGTACATAATACTCCACGCCAGCGGTAGTGTTTTTATAAATAGATCAATTTTCTTTACATATGCAGAAACACGGGGAAAAAATACATTAATCAGATTATTGTAGGGATTGGAAAGAATAATGAAGCCTTGGAAAGATGTTAGGAAATGCAGCTGGACGGTCTCATCGCGCTTACTCGTTTGAGTGACATTCATCTCCGCACGCAGACAGTTGGAGAGGGATACACATAAATACACATCTCCTACATTACAAGGCAGCACTTTAAGGGCATGAGGCTTGAAGTGATGTGAAGTATCCTTTTAATTAATTAGGACAGTCAACTTTATGGTTTGAGTTATTGCCAAATGTTCCACTATGTTGTGCATCTTGGGGAGAAAACTTTGACGTGGTTTCGATGAATAATCCTGGATTATTTGTGCGTTTGCTTGATCTAAAGATGTTCTAAATTTGATCACACAGTACAGAGAAAAACAAGCACAAACATATTGATAAATCACAAGGTATGTGTGTCAAATGAGGGTAGTATGATTTAAGGACAAATCTGTGCATACACACAGTTTGTAAAGGTGGCCCAGCGTTTTCACAAATTTACAGCTCATTAGGTTTCACTTCCCCATACATCATATTTAATATTGTTGTTGTTTTGCCGCCGCTGCCACACATCCAGGGAATGTAATGTGAGCATGATTAACATTTCTTTAGTATTAGATGAGCTACTTCAAAGTATGCATGTGACTGTTCTTGATTATGCTGCTCTATGTATGTCACTGATTTTGGAAATTGTTTTTATATAGATTTTACATTGCATGTGAGGGACAACTTTCTGAGGCTAAACAATGTAAACCAAAGAATAATTCCACCCACTGTGCTAACTACACAATTCCAACATTGTTTATACAGTGTATGAGTTTTTACAATTCAGCATCCAAACATCACTGTTTTGTCAACACCCAGTCCAGCAGCGGCACGTGATTTACAGACATGGTCTCTCGCTCCTATTTTGGCGACTCCTGACCACCAGCCGCTCCCTCACTCTTACTTCAGTGGTAACACCCGGCCCGTGGGGTCCACCCCGTGCTCCTGTCTCTTTGGCGCCCAGCTCACAGCGTCCACCACGTTCTCCTGTTTCATCACAGTCCAGCCTGCAGCCTCCATACAGTGTTCTTGTTTCGTCGGCGATCGGCCCACGCCACTTCCTTGCTCATATGCCTGGAAGTCCTGCATTTGGGTCCTGCCCATATCCGTGGTCATGACAGGGTAGGATTATGTATTCTTCCTAATAAACTATGGATGCAGTTCAGTGTCCACAGACTGCAGACCAATTCTAAGTCTCACAAGCCATCTGTTACTTAGCCTGCGCTACGTTGAACGCAAAGCTAAAGTCCACTAACTTCCATCGATCCCTGCAACACCGAGGTGTTCCAGGATGAAGTGCTGTCCCATTTTGACTGCATCAGTCACAGACCTAGTTGCATGACAGCCAAACAGCAGGGGTCTGTCTTGAAATTGGAGGTGTCTTGGGGGCTGGGATAATGGAGTTTTTGAAGCAGGATGGGACTTTTCACAGTTCCAAATATCTATTAAAAGTGTCTTTGTGAAAACTGGATTAAGATGATCCATGCAGACTTTAAATCAGGAGGGGAACACAGGGCCTCCCCCTGTGTTGATCATATGTATTTAATGTTTCACCATCATGTGAATGCAGAACCGTTGGTGGTCATTGGTGGTGCGGCTTGTTGGGTGGAATGGATGTGGAATTGGCCTTCTCAAGTGTGAAGTAGAAGGTGAAAGAATGGCTGAAGGACTTCATCAACCAGTGCTTTATTGTTTACCGTTTGGGGGGGATGATCTTGTATCATCTATGCTGCATAATTTATCTTGCCAATCTTGATTTCATTTTTTTTCTGATGGCCTGATTGTACAAGGGTCTGTCCCCACTGCAGTAGGTGCCATCTTGAGCAAAGTCTTCTTCTTTTCCTTTTTTTGGCTTGTACCGTAGTTGTCACAACATGTTGTCATCTTTTTCCTCTTTAACACCAGCTGCCCTCATGTCTTCCCCCACAACATCCATCAACCTTCTCTTTGGACTTCCTCTTGCTCTCTTCCCTGGCAACCCCATCCTCAACACCCTTCTACCAATATACCCACTCTCTCACCTCTGGACATGTCCAAACCGTCAAAGTCAGCTCTCTCAAACCTTGTCTCCAAAGCATCTAACTTTGGCTGTCCCTCTAAGAAGCTCATTTCTAATCCTATCCAATCTGCTCACTCCTAGCAAGAATGTCAACATCATTTCTGTTACCTCTAGTTCTGCTTACTGTTGTCTCTTCAGTGCCACCTTCTCTAAACTGTACATCATGGGGGGCCTCACCACTGTTTTATAAACTTTGCCCTTCATCATAGCAGAGACTCTTCTGTCAAATAACACACCTGACACCTTCCGTCCAGTGTTCCAACTTGCCTGGACCCATTTCTTCACATCCTTTCCACACTCACAATTGCTCCGGATTGTTGACCCCAAGTATAGAGCTCGTGCACCTACGTCATAAAATCACGTGACTTTTCTTCACCTCACCATATTGCCGGTCAAGCTAAGCATTGCTCAATGCGAAGTTGGCTGGAGACGATACGGAAATATGTTTTGTAATACGACGCCTAGAGTGACATTTAGAAGGTGATAATAAACGACGATATGTGAAAAAATTAGATGAACTCTGCATAGAGGACCCGTATTTAATACCGAAATCGATGTTTTCGCCGATAAGAAATTGGACTGTTAATTCGTTTCAGTTTGTCTTGGACAACTGGATATGGATCTCGTGAGTCAGCCGTCGAAATTTACACGGATAATTTTGAAAGCGTATAAAAGTCTGGATCTGTTCTCATCAGGAATAAATCCCACATAGTGACGGTTTTGACCTTTTGCTAACGCGGACTTGTGTTCGGCGACACGTTAACCTTTCCATCGATCTTTTCAGCTAGTATTCAATACAAATAGCAATATTTAAATAAATGACCCCTGGTTTTACACAAACTCGCATTCATTAACTATGATTGGAAAAAAAGAGGACAAGCGAGTCGACTGCTCCGTAGCATTTCCCAAGAAATATTTACAATGCCAAGTTGGCTCATTTGAGAACAATGTGTTAAAAAAAAATAAGACAGTCGGCTCCTCCGTACACGAAGCGTGTTGCGGCCATACATTAACCTACATAAACCTCTGTGTGACCAACGGTTTATTTTCTTTGTTTAAATACACATTGGACTCATTTGAGAACAATGCATATTATTAAAAAAAAAAAAAAAAGTCTGTCGGGGAGAGGTTGGCCGCCACACGCTTCCGTGTATGTTGGAGATGACTCCCTGTCGTTTTTTTTTTGTTTGTTTTTTTTAAAATACGCATTGTTCTCAAATAAGCCAATTTAGCATTATAAATACTTATTGGGAATTTTAGATTGAGATGAATAATTCCTTCCTCAAGTGAAGTGATCGCTACACAGTCATGTGTATTTGGTTGGGCATCATCCATCATGTTTAATTGATGAAATGCATTGATATTTTCTGCTGGTATTCCATAGAATGATCTCTTTGAATATCGGTCTCATCTGTTGTAACAACCAACAGCACAACAAGTCTCGGGCATTGTGTATATTCTGCTCTGGTTCAATGTCCCCCACACAGTTGAGCAGCAATATGGTGCCGTGAAAATGTTGACATCACGTGCACGAGGTCTGTTTGAAGTTGTCCACCCTCGCTATCTCTTCTCCCTGGAGCCTCACTCTTCCCCCTCCACCCCTCTCATTCACACACATATATTCTGTTTTACTTGGGCTAATCTTCATTCCTATCCTTTCCAGTGCATGCCTCCATCTTTCTAACTGTTCCCCCATCTGCTCCCTGCTTTCACTGATGATCACAATGTCATCTGTGAACATCATGGTCCAAGGGGATGTCAATCTATCCTCATCTGTCAGCCTATTCCTTACCACAGCAAAGAGGAAGGGGCTCAGAGCTGATCCCTGATGCATTCCCACCTCCACCTTAAATACGTGTGTCACAGCTACAGCACACCTCACCACTGTTCTGCTGCCAACAGGAAGGGGCTCAGAGCTTGCCCATCAACTTTATTCCTTTATAGATCCCACAGCACTGCAAATCACCTTTGTTCTTAAAAATGGGAACTATCACACTTTTCCTTTCGTCAGGCATCATCTCGCCCGATAGTATTGAAACAAACTTGGCGAAGTAACAGCAACGAATCATGGCATTTGTGCTGGTATGATGGCATTAAGAGAATGAAACTGTGATTAGATGATAGCAACAGAATAGTAGCAATAGTAGTAGTAACAGTTGTAGCCTTGTATAGTAAGAGTATACTTTTCGACAGTAATCCCTCTCTACTTTGCACTTCACATATTGCAGCTTCAGTGCATCCCATTTTTTCACCCCCCCCCAAAAAAAAGAAAGCCAAAAAAGGCATATAATCTTACACTATGTACTATATTACGTGAGGTGCATTGATACAACGCACATTGATACAAGGCAAAATCCAACGTGGACCAATTAAGCAAAAAAAGAAAAAAAAACCCAGATCGGCTTTTTGAGCTGTGCATCATTGAAGCCCCACCCACAACTCTCTCTCTCTCTCTCCCTCCCTCTTCCTTCCTATGCAGCATTTTCTTCACTGTTACACGCTGTGAGACTGTGTGCACATAACCTCTCTATTCACAATGCCTCCAAAGCATTGTGCTTGATGTTAAAGCTGCCCCTGAAGCATCCAAGCGGAAGAGGATGATGCGAAATGAGAGGATTGTTCAAAATAAGAGCTGCGTTCACTTTGTGGAAAACAGATTGGAGATAAACGGCCTGGTGACAATGAGGAAGAGGAACCTGATGGATCGGCGAAAAAGTATAAATTTGGATATGATCAAAGAGCAGAAGTTACGCTTTTGTGCTTCCATTATAGCATTAATAAATCAACAATACGCTACATGAAGAATAAAGTAGTAAACATCCATAAAACTGCTTTAATAACTTTTAATAATGATGCGGAATGTGTGATGTTGCACGTCAGGCTGCAATGAGGGATTCACCCTCTCAAGGACAAGGCTTTTCGGCAAGCAAAGGTTGGTTTGAAAAATTTCAAAAGTGTGCGACAATATGGTACGAGCTGTCGAGGCTAGCAATTGTGTTGTACAGGGTGTTGGATTACATGGATTTAATTGTACATAAAGTTCTCTCTCTTGTTTTGCTTTTAATGCTCTTTTCGTCTGCTTAATATGGCTTACATTGATTCGCGTTTGCTTTGTTTGGTTACCGTTGCTCTATATATCAACTGATGGTGACTTTATTTATCACGTTCGCTGTGTTTGTTATGTTTCGGACCGCCCTAAGGAAATTGAAAAAAGAAAGGATTTGTGGAGCTGTGGCCAGAATGGGCTGGAGACAGTGAGAGAAATGTAGCTTGCGTTCTCCTCGCGAGCAAAAGTTCCAAGAAGGGCAGCCCCAAAACGAAGCACAATTGACGTCAAATCGTTGCCTCAGAAGTGATGTAACATTTGCTTGGCGGAAGTGGCGTCACAACAGTGCACCAGAGACATTTGGTGCACTACATGATAAGACATGACTCATTTGCTTTGTTTGTAACTTTCTGTACTGCAATAAAAATGTTATTTTATCGTTATTGTTTAACTTGACACATGTACTGATGTCATTTTTTTTTTCTCAATTATCCAAAGTATAAATGCTGTACTGTTGATTAAACATTCTGATACCCACACAGCGGCTCCAGCAGAAATCTCTTGAGTGATGATTGGGAACTATACAGTAATATAGTACTGTGTTTTATAATTTATTATTACTATTATTTATACTATAAATTTATAACACTATATATTATATGTATACGATTTTATGATTAAAGATTTACCTAAATACTTAATTTTGTCACAAATATGCAATGTGCAAATACTGTTTGTATATTTTAAACTCTCTGCTACACAGATAAACATACATCCTTTGGTTTTTACTTTTACGGGTTGTTCTGGTCCCAATTAACCATGAAAAACGAGGGATTCCTGTTACATGAGTTGTGATTGAATGAAGGTGTCAGGGGTTCGGTGTTAAGGAGGCATTACTTGATTCCCACATAGTTTATAAACTGGACACCCCCTGGTGCAACATGAATGGCTTCTGGGTCAGGGGAAGGGTAGGTTACTGCAAGATGACCATTCCAAACATGTATGTGATTTGTATAAATGAAAACAAAGTTAGGTTTATGGCTGAGGTTGGGGTTTTAAAGCGGATAGGTTTACGTTGGTTAGGATTACTGGGAAAAATATTAATGCTGCTAAATTTAAGTCACATTTTCTTTTCCTGTCTGGAAGAAGGGCATGTCGGGATACAGAAGTCAATCATATTGCAGTGGGGTGTGTCTTGGAGCCAGTAATGTTGAAGCAGGGCATGTCCTGCCTGGAAATATAGTAAATATATACAGTAATAACACATGTACAAATCCCAAACTTAGTACAGCAAAAGAAACTAGTCAGCGATATCCCTCTTCCTTTTCCTTCTTCCTTTTTCTTAAAGTAAAGAAAGCTTATCAAACATGAGTATGAATGCTGGAGCAAAGAAGAAGACAAAAACGTATCACTTTCATACGTAAATTGCGTTTGTCTCATCTACCAGTGTACTATTGGAATACCAAAGAAGCGAAATGTGGAGCGGCATTTTCGAACTGTTCATGGAAAATACGATACCGATTTTCCGGAGAAAAGTGAGCTGAGAAAGAGAAAAATGGATAAACTAAAATCCCAATTGGCTGGACAGCAGTCACTTTTCACACAACATAGTTCAAAAGTGAAAGCCACCACCATCGTTAATAAGAAGTCCTTCCAAAATGGAGAGATGGCATTTATTGAAGCAGCTGACTCATTGTTTCAATCTTTTAAAAATACAGAAATATTATCTTCAGTAAAAACGCTCCAGCTGTCAATAAGTACAGTTACATGCCGCTGTGAAACCATGGCTGAGGATTTAACCCAGCAAATGTGGAAGGACATCAGAGATTGTGTTTCTCACTGCAGTTGGACGAATCTACTGATGTGAGTGACACACCCCAGATGTGCATTTTCATTTGTATGGTGTTTAGTGATCTCACTGCAAAAGAGGAGCTATTAACATTACTTTCCTTGCAAGAACACACCCGAGGAGAGGACATATTTCAATCATTTAAAAACTTTATTGTGAAAACTCAGCTCCCAGCATACAAATTGGTGCCAATCACCATGAATGGAGCACCCGCAATGGTTGACAATGTGAATGGATTAATTGCCAAATGTAGGCAAGACGATGCTTTCCCACACTTTTTGAATTACCATTGTACAAGCGTTATGGGATAAAATGCTAAATATGAAAGAGAATATGGATGTGGCAAAGAAGATGTTCCATTCGCGCCAGATCTCTTCAAAGACGATTATTCTGTGCACATCTGGAAAAGGCTGATGCGACCAGTCTTGAGTTGTTGCTACATACTGATGTGAGTTGGCTGAGTCGAGGGAAATTCCTGCAAAGATTTCAAAAGATCTGTCCAGAGATTAAGGACTTTTTCTGTTTAACTGGACATGCAGAATAAAAGCAACTAAATGACGGTCAATGGCTGTTAGACTCGGCCTTTTTAACAGATCTGACAAACATGTTGAACGACCTAAATCTAGAGTTACAAGTTAAAGACAAAACAGTGATCTGAATGATCAGCTCAGTGAATGCTTTCAAATGAAAGATGTATCATCTCTCCTCAAAGCTGCAGCGCCATAATTTATCGAATTTCCAGAACCTGGGTTCAGAGCTGGAAACGCAAGGGAAGGACTGTGTGCAATTTGACACAGAGCAGATTGAGAATTGTCTGTCAGAGTTTGACAAACGCTTTCTAGACTTTTCTTTGCTCAAGCCAGTTGCTACATTCATGTGCTATCTGTTTTGTGAAGATGCCGAGGTTGATTCACTCACATCAAAAATTGCAACACTGGAGTGGAAGATGAAATTTTGACTCTTCAAGCCGACATTGAGCTGGTCAAGCACTCGTGGACAGCTCTGGAACTTACAGAGGTGAAGTACCCCAATTTAGGGAAATGTGCTACCTTCTTGACTGCATTATTCGGCTCCACTTATTAATGTGGGTCCGCCTTTTCTCACATGAAGATCATCAAGTCTAAGTACCGCTCCACGATCACTGATGAACATTTGGAATTGTGCTTGAGGTTGGCTGTCAGCAGCTACTGTCCGCACTATGCATCCTTGGCTGATTGAATTTAGTGCAAGTCATCAAACTGAACTCAGGTAGTAACAAAAAAATGTTCATAGTTACTGTAATTTCTTGAAAATAATGCAATTTTTTCCAAAGATATTTTCAAAAAGTCAATAGAGCATATTATATTTAGGTATGGATGAAAAATAAAAAATAGTCATATTTGATGTCTCATGTTACACATATTTACTATGGTAATATGCGCCACCAACCTGAACTCTGACCTCCTCAGGACGGGGTGGGGGAAGCTTTGCATTCAACGATCGTTAGCATAGCATATTTGTTGCTATTGTACCAAACATAAGAAACGACTGCCGGTGAGATTAATTTAAACGAAGAGAAAAAATGTCGAACACAAGAGCTGGTGTGCAGCCGCTTGTAAAAGAAATGTGACCTCACTCTGGCCGATTACATGGGCAAAACAGAAGCAAAACAACGTGAGCTAACTGCTAACAGCTAACTTACAAAACTGTGTGGTATGATCGTAATGGGCACATTTAAAAAGAAAACGGGATAGCGCACAAAATTGAAATGGTCGCTTTTTTAAAGTGCACATTACGCTCATTTCGACATAGTTTGAGCTTTCGTTTTAATCGCGACCGGACGCTATGAAGAGCCAGGACAGATTGCAACCAAACGTGGGCAAAAGGCTCCACTGTTAGCACAGTGGAACTTCCCCCTCAAAGTGCTGACGATAATGAGAAAAAAAGAGAACCAAGACTCTTTGGATTCAAAAAATGTTTCCTCAAAAACACCGTGGATGACATAGAGGAAGACAAGATAGGATCACCATTCATGAATGCAGGAAGCACCAGAACTAGACCAATTAATCACTGATGAGTTTGACAGTGATGCACCAAAGGTAGCAATGATGGATATTTTTTAGATTAGAGATGAGTTAAATGCTTCTTTTGAAGTTTTGGCCAAGGACGTGTCATGTAGTGAATAAACTGCACTAGGCACAAAGTTTAATGCAAAAAATGTGAAACTGTTAAATAGTTTAAGACTTTGATATGTGTTAGAGGATGCCTGAAGAATGGAGGAAAAGTGTGGTAGTCCCCATTTTTAAGAACAAAGGCAATGTTCAGAACTGTGGAAACTACAGAGGAATAAAGATGATGAGCCACAAAATGAAGTTATGGGAAAGAGTAGTGGAGGCTAGACTCAGGACAGAAGTAAGTATCTGCAAGCAACAGTATGGTTTCATGCCTAGAAAGAGTACCACAGATGCACTATTTGCCTTGACGATGCTCGTGGAAAAGTACAGAGAAGGTCAGAAGGTGCTACATTGAGACCTCTAGAAAGCCTATTACAGAGAGGAACTGTGATACTGCATGCGCAAGTCTCGTGTGGCGGAGAAATATATTAGAATAGTACAGGACATGTATGAGGGCAGGAGAACAGCGGTCAAATGTGCCGTTGGTGTGTCAGAAGAATTTAAGGTGGAGGTGGGACTGCATCAGGGTTCCGCGCTGAGCCCCTTACTGTTTACATTAGTAATGGATAGGCTGACAGACGAGGTGAGACTGGATTCCCCTTGGACCATGATGTTCGCAGATGATATTTTGATCTGCAGTGAAAGCAGGAACAGGTGGAGGAACAGTTAGAATGATGGATGTACACAGTGGAAAGGAGAGGAATGAAGATTAGCTGAAGTAAAACAGAATATATGTGCTTGAATAAGAGGGGCGGAGGAGGAAGAGTTGAAGCTCCAGGTAGAAGAGATAGCGAAAGTGGACGATTTAAAATACTTGGTCTCAATAATACAGAGCAATGGCGGAAAGTGTCTGGTGTTCTATGTGACAGAAGAGTATCCGCCAGGATGAAGGGCAAAGTTTATAAAACAGTGGTGAGACCAGCCATGATGTACGGATTAGAGACAGTAGCTCTGAAGAAATAACAGGAAGCAGAACTTGAGGTAGCAGAAATGAAGAAGATGATGAAGGTTCTCGCTTGGTGTGAACAGGTTGGATAGGATTAGAAACAAGCTCATTAGAGGGACAGCCAAAGTTGGATGTTTTGGAGACAAGGTTAGAGAGACCAGACTTCGATTTGCACATGTTCATAGTCAAGAGAGTGAGTACGTTGGTAGAAGGGTGCTGAGGATGGAGCTGCCAGGCAAAAGAGAGAGAAAAAGACCAAAGTAAAGTTAATGGATATTGTGAGGGAGGACATGAGGACAGTGGTTTTAAGAGAGGAGATAGGCTTAGATGGAAAAAGGTGACATGCTGTGGCGACCCAACGGGGCAAGCCGAAAGAAAAAGAAGAAGAAGAATATGTTTTGACAGTATTAATAAAATGCTATGTCATCGTTGAGCATTTATTTTAGTTCGTTCAGGGATTCTGCTCTGACAATTGCAGGGACCAGGACAAGTGTGTCCTGTGGCCTGTCCCAAGATATATATTACAGCTGCATCAGTGCATGTACTACTTCTTTTCTTTTCGGCTTGCACAAAGATTATTATTATTAATAACGATTGTTGTACAGACAATTTTTTGAAAACTAATACAAGTTCAAAAAATAAAAGTAGGTTTCTTTCTTTCGGCTTGTCCCTTTCGGGGTCGCCACAGCGTGTCATCTCAGATGAACGCACATATGTTTGGCACAATTTTACGCCGGATGCCCTTCCTGACGCAACCCTTCTCAGGGAGTGGAGGCCCCAGTGGGATCAAACAATAAAAGTACAAACCTAGCAAAATGGAAATACAGATAATTGCTAATATTTTGAGCATATGAACAACAGCAAATTGTTGGTGCGTATTGTACATTGGTAGAAGGGTTTTCGTGATTTCCTTAGGTAAATTTTGGGGGTGCGCATTATACATCAGGACGCATTATGCTCGAGAAATTACGGTTATTATTTGTTGTGCAATATTGGCTCATGTGATTATGCAAGGCACATATACATCTACACATAAAGAATCCTCAATATCTCAAAAATATATGTTTTGCATTTTTGTAATTGGTAGATTTGTTTGACTTGGTCATTCTATAAGTAGCTTGCATGCCGGGAAAGTGGATCAGCCTGTCATTCATCTCGTCACTTGATTCAGGTGTGGCCAGTATGTCGATCTCACGCACAAAAAGGCGCGTTCTAGCAAACTTGCCTCTTATTTGCAGTCTCTCTTTTGCTTTCTCCACGTCAGTTGTGGCGATGTCTCCCACCCCTCACCCCCGTCAGTAGATCCCGAGAGGCTCACTTCTCTGGGCACCCCTGAATTATAAAATCTTTTAAATACAATACATTTTAAATTTATAATACACATATAAATTATAAAACACTGTATAGTTACCATTCATCACTCGGAGATTTGTGGTAGAGGTGCTGCTGATGTTTGTGTGTGTATATGTGCAAGCTGGAGTGTGTGTGTGTGTGTGTGTGTGTGTGTGTGTGTGTGTGTGTGTATACCAGAAAGTTTAATCAACAGTACAGCATTTATACTTTGCATACTTGAGACAAAAATTACAACTATACAAGTGTCTAGTTAAACAATAACAATAAAACTAACATTTTTATTGCAGTACAGAAAGTGACAAACAAAGCAAACGCGTGATGTCTCCCCCTTTCGAGCGTAGAATGTTCCCAACACACTATTGTGACATCACGTCCGTCTAACGTTGTGATGTCCCCTGCTACGACAAGAGGAAGTTTTGCTCGTGAGGAGAATGCAGGATGTCTCTCTCTCACCATCTACAGCCCGTTCTGGACACATCTCCATGAATCCCCTTTTTATTTTCTTAGGGAAGTCTGAAACCTAACAAACAAAGCAACCGTATTAAACGGCAATAATGGGTAGGAAGGACAAGGGAGAGGAGGGAGAAAGGAAAAGTTGCTGGCTGGAGGTTCGATAATGTGTAGCCAATCACCTCACGAGATAATTCCACTCATGCTCTCATTGGTCAGGGAGGGCCGGGATTGAACCCGTGTCCTCAGAACTGTGAGGCCAACGCTTTACAGTTTCACCACCGTGGTGCCTTAATTACATCATCAATTAAAAGATATCAATCAATGGACTTTGACCATTTTTTTTTTCGCATCAACCACAAAAAAAAATATGGGGCCATTCAACCCCTTGTAGTAGTTAAGTCAAATTAAAAGCAAGTATGTTTGTGTGCCTTTGTACAAATACAGGTGTGTGAAAAGGAGAAGCTTCTTACGGAAAGGAACCAACTGAAGGCTTGTATGGGAGAACTATGGGAGAACTTCTCCTGTCTTTCCCAAGAGGTATGCAGGGATGTCCAGCTAAGTCCTGAGCAGGTTCAGTCATTGCACCACTACTGCCCAGTCCTACGACCTACAAATTCCACTGCCAGCAATCACGCTGCCTACGATCCCAAGCCTTCTAACAGACTTAATACCACCAGCAACAATTTCACTGTCTGTTTGGACTCTGCCACGCCTGAAACAAACATTCCTGGTTCTCCTGGCCCTTTTGAAATCAAGGAAAACGAAGATTTGGACAGGCAATACATCAAGTTGTACACAAATCCAGGGCTGACCATGGAAAAATACAATAATCAGACAGTAACGGTTGATTTTTGCCAGGAAATGACAGAAAAATGTACAACTGATGAACAGCCCCGGAATGACTCTACAAAGTAATGGTGTTTTGTTTTTGGTTTTTACTGTGTTTTTTTTTTTAAATTATTATTTAAATATACTCTTGACAAACCTTCTGTCAGGGTTCCTTTTACCTAGCTCATACCAGTGTTCATGAAAAAACAATATATGTATACGTATTTGGGTTTTGCTTTTGGGTGAACACTTGACACTTAAGTTGTTCCTAGTAGTAGAACTACTGTTCACAAGGTATTCTCTCTCCTAAAGTGGGAGCTTCTCACTAATGGTGCTATATTGCCCCATCAGCAACATGAGGGTGGAGGTGGGTATGTGTCTTCACATGTCATCCAAACACAAAGGCACACAAAGAGGAACTTCATTGGGGGAAAAGAAATCTTTCTATTTTAGAAGACTATCCACAGCTCTTTGCCTTTTTTTTACGTTCCCCTTCGCTCTCTCAATCTGGCTCCATTTGTCTTCACTACCTCTCTGGCTCTTGTGTTTTTTTTCTCCTTTTTTTGTCTGTGACCTTTTCATCTACAGCTATTCAAATCTCAGGAAAGAAACACTGAATGTTTTAACATAATTCATGAAAAATTAAAATACAGATTTTATACATGCAGAAGTCATGGAATTAGACTGTAAAATTGTTATGCAAAAATGTCTTTTATTTGTATTTCTGTCAAGGTTGTAACTGATAACATTCCTTTTTTTTGCCTTCTTAAGCGATCAATGAAAAGTTTTTGCTGGCACATACATAATTTCTCTTGCTAACCAGCAGTACATTGTTTGGATGTTTACTTTGTGCTCATTTGACAAAATGTATATAGTGTGAAGCATGATTATTGTATCAGTGATTTAGATTAGTGTTTTGTTTGGGGGTTTTTTTCCCCACCAAGGATGCAGAGGGCATCTTATTGCTGAGGGAAAATCTTTGCAGTCTCACATACAGTGCTGTGAAAAGCTGTTTGCCCAAATAAGGTTATCAAACAAAAATAATCCAGGTGATTTTATTTACTAGGAGAAATCAATTTGAATGAGCTGTAGCTAATCACATTTCGTAGAACGCTGAATTCATTTTCGCTGACCACACCCGAGCCCAATTCCCTCCAGACCTGTTCAATCAAGAAATCACACAATTAGCACCTAAAGAACTGCAGACCCCCCTTGCTTCCATTAATGTCAGTTTTTATGGCACAGCAATTAGAAAAAGACTGGGCAAATTTTTCCATTTTCCGAGCCCCTTAATTTACGAGGGTCGCAGGAGTGGTAGAGCCAATCCCAGCTGTCATGGGCAGGAGGCACGGTACACCCAGAACTGGTTGCCAGGCAATTACAGGACACATGGAGACAGACAACAGTTGCACTTACAATCACACCTAGGGGCAATTTAGAGTTTCCAATTAATGCATGGTTTGAGGACATGGGAGGAAACTGTAGTGCCTGGGAAAACCCACGCAGGTACGGGGAGAACATGCAAACTCCACATTCAACGCACTACAGCTGCGCAAGAGTGGCGCCCCAATCGATCGATCGAATCAACAAAATTGCATTTGATCCCCACGCCACAACTTAGATGAAAGTTGAAGGTAGAACTAATAGAACTAATATTTGATTTATATCCACCATCCATCTTCTACCGCTTTTCCAGCCACCAAGCAAAAATCAGTGTTGGCCAAAAAGATCTTATCATTTTTTTTTTTGGGGGGGGGGGGGGTTGACTGATGCATTCATTCATCTTTCGTCCCGCTGATCTTTACTTGAGTCGCCGGTGTGCTAAGTCAGCTAATCCTAGCTAACTGGGCGAGAGGCGGGGTACACCCTGAACTTGAACTTAGATCTGAACAAATAATCATTGATTCCCAAGAATTTGGGGAGAATATTATATGGACTGCTGAGACAAAACCCAAAAAGCAATTCAACTTCTAAATGGGTTACGTTTAGAGTGGCAATTACGTTTTCACACAGGTTCAGGTAGCTTTGAATAGTTTATTGTAATTAATAAAATAACCATTTTACAAAGTGCATTTTAGGTTTACCTGCATTATCTCTGTATGACAGTTACACTTAATTGATGGTCTGATTAATACGTGGGGAAATGGCAAAAAAACGGCTAATACGGTACTTTTTCACGGCACTGTAGCAAATACCACAACCCACCCCCCAACATTGTGGGTGCTCTTAATTCTCAGGAAATCAGCGTCACAGACATTTACATGCATAACGATACACAAACATTTCTTGACACAAGCATGTCAAAAGGTAAGCTAAATGTGTCCAAATACAGTGAAGAAAGAAACTGTTTCAACACCCTGCTATATTGCAAGTTCTCCCACTTAGAAATCATGGAGGGGTCTGAAATTTTTATCGTAGGTGCATTTCCACTGTGAGAGAGATAATCTAAAATGAAAAATCCAGAAATCACAGTGTATGATTTTTTTAACGATTTATTTGTGTGATGTAGCTGAAAATAAATATTTGAACACCTGTCTATCAGCTAGAATTCTGACCCTCAAAGACCTGTTAGTCCGCCTTTAAAAGTCATTTGCTGCATAAGGAAACCTGCTCAGCCCATACAATCAGTAAGACTCAAACTCGTAACATGGCCAAGCCCAAAGAGCTGTTCAAAGACACCAGAGACAAAATTGTATTACTTCACACAGCTGGAAAGGGCTACGGAGAAATTGCCAAACAGCTTGGTGAAAAAAGGTTCAGTGTTGGAGCTTTCATTAGAAAATGGAAGAAGCTAAACGTGACGGTCAATCTCAATCGGAGTGGAGCCCCATGCAAGATATCACCATGTGGGGTCTCAATGTTCCTGAGAAAGATGAGGAATCACCCCAGGACTATACAGTAGGACTTGGTCAATGACCTGCAAAGAGCTGGGACCATCGTTTCCAAGGTGACTGCTGGTAATAAACTAAGATGTCATGGTTTGAAGTCATGCATGGCACGGAAGGTTCCCCTGCTTAAACCAGCACATGTCAAGTCCCATCTTAAATTTGCCAATGACCATTTGGATGATACAGGGGAGTGATGGGACAAGATTTTGTGGTCAGATTAGACCATAATTTAACTTTTTGGTCATAATTCCTATAATTGTGTTTGGAGGAAGACGAATGATGACCTCCATCCCAAGAACACCATCCCAACTGTGTGACTGCGGCCATGTATTGTGAGATTTTGGGGAACGACCTCTTTCCCTCAGTCAGAGCATTGAAGATGGGTTGTGGCTGGGTCTTTCAACGTGACAATGACCCAAAGCACACAGCCAGGAAAACCAAGGAGTGGCTCTGTAAGAAGCATATCGGTTCTGGCGTGACCGAGTCAGTCTCCAGACCTAAACCCAATCGAAAATCTTTGGAGGGAGCTGAAACTCCTTGTTTGTCAGTGACAGCCCAGAAAGCTGTCTGATCTAAAGAAGATCTGCGTGTAGGAGTGGGCCAAAATCCCTCCTGCCGTGTATGCAAACCTGGTGAACAACTACAGGAACCGTTTGACCTTTGTAATTGCAAACAAAGGCTACTATACCAAATATTAACATTGGTTTTCTCGGGTGTTCAAATACTTATTTGCAGCTGTATCACACAAATAAATCGGTAAAAAAATCATACATTGTGATTTCTAGATTTTTCTTTTTAGGTTATCTCTCATAGTGGACAATGCACCTACGATGAAAATTTCAGAAGCCTCTATGATTTCTAAGTGGGAGAACTTGCAATATAGCAGGGTGTTCAAATACTTTATTTCTTCACTGTACCTGGATCCTAAATATATGTTTTCAATTTCTTCCCTTTTCAATAGTGAAAGTGAAAAAGGTTATGAGGCTTGAGGAAAGAGGTTTTGTTTTTTATTGCATGTTTTTCTTACCATTCTATGAAGAAACTATTTGGATATGTTTTGTTTCAGATCACATTAATCCTAAATGTATGAGTGTTTTGGGGTCACAATAAAGTGGGAGTTTTCCGAGAACTAAGATGTACTATAAGAAAACGAAAGTTGTAATTTTACAAGAACAAACTTACAATATTATGAGCAAAAAATAACCATTGCAGGACTTGAGTATCTGGTTAAGTTTAACTGCAATAACTTTAATGACTTTAATGAAACTGTTTCACACATCAGTACAATCATTAGCGTGACAAGTTTAATGTGATGGTACAAATTTTTAAGTTGGAAAAACTACCTAGACTATCACTTTTTATTGCATCTGTTTGATAAAATTTTAATTACTGCCTCATTTGCTAAAATGTTTGACTTCATTCTTATAACATTTTTTTTCATTTCCTTTTTTTCCTTTTTTAACTCTGTTTTTATTCAGTGTGGCCCTAATACTCATTCAAATGCATGGAATAAACACACATTGATGAGGGAAAAAAACAGGTAATCAATAATTCAGGCAGTTTTTCAGATCCCTGGCTCTAAAAAGATTTGCCCACTTCAGTGAGAAGCTTTCTCTAACTTTCAGATTATCTATAATTTTAAAAAATATGGGGACACTTCCAGGAAATAGCTCCTTCTAAACTACAAGTCGAAACATCATTAAAACATGTTAACAACACCCATCATTCCCATTATTTCTCCTTGTTCAGGAATGTAACAATTCTTATTCTAATGTGTATGTGATGTTTTAAAATATATTTTGTTCAAGCAGGAACGCTTCCTATCAAGCCGATTTGGAAGTGAAATAATTGTTGGATCCACGTTAAAAGCTGGAAGCAGTGAATTAAAATTTACCTTTGGAAGAGAAACCACCAATAAACATTTCCAAAAGGATGAATAAT
The DNA here is from genome assembly GCF_019802595.1 of Syngnathoides biaculeatus. Taxonomy (NCBI): domain Eukaryota; kingdom Metazoa; phylum Chordata; class Actinopteri; order Syngnathiformes; family Syngnathidae; genus Syngnathoides; species Syngnathoides biaculeatus. The sequence goes on along the minus strand of NC_084662.1, from coordinate 787,328 downwards.
GTGCATGGGATTGTTTGATATCGTCAATAGTGACTGTATGATCATCTCTGAACAGTGCTACAGGATTAACCACTGAAGATGGTCTGCCGCTCCCTTGCTTGTCATGGGAGTCACTCAAAGCAGGCTCTCGTTCTTCATCTTTGAGTCTAGAGAGCCATTTTTTGACTTTGCTTTAGCCTATTGCGGCTTCCACGTACCTGTTTTACAGCCATATGAAAAAGTTTCGGTTCCTCTTCCAAATATAGAAATTCAATCTCAGTTCTCTGCTTCCGACAGTCATCCAAAAATTACATTTCCAAAATGGCTGACAGGAAGCAGACAGCCTTAAACAAAACTTTTTTAAATAAACGTTCAAACAATTATTAATCCAATTAGTAGTAGATAAAAATGAGGTTCAGTCAGTTATGAGGCCAATTGAATTTGACCTAGGATTCACAGCTACAAAGCATACAATGTGTAATTAGAGACATGTTCTTCGGTGTTTTACATAACAGTATCACAAATAGATAAACTTTTTAGAAACACACAATGTGGAACATATTTACTCCCACTTGATTGTTGCATTTAATTTCCCTTCTTTTGGGGTGTCAGATTTTGGAGTGTCATTCTCCGTAATTGCATTCCCACCTGTGCAGTCCTGGAACAGAAAAAGTCCTTCACCAAACTCCTCCAACAGAGATGGTGTAAGCATAAAATTAGCCAAACTCCAGATTCATTATTGAACTGTATCTCAATAATGATGTCGTTCCGAAGTGTTAAATTACTTGTCATCTATTGGGCAAAGAAAAGAAACTGAAGTCTATTTGGAAATAAAAACAAGCCCAAGTCACCCCTGACCAAGTATTATGTCTGTAGAAATTTCTTTATAGGCACTTTCTCATTTGTGGTCCCGCACACTCGTGAATTTTGCTCTCAAAGTTTTTTTTTTTTTCCAGAATGTACCGTATTTTCATGACCATAAAGTGCACTTAAAAGTCAGAAATTTTTGCATAAATTGACGGGTTGTCTTATCACACGGTGCACCTTATTCCATAGTTACCATGCATGCTAGTGTGTGTCTTAGCGTGCATGCATATATGATGGCGCTCATAAGGCAGTGAGGAACAAATGCAATTTTACATGTGTAAGTAGAAGAAGCTTATATTTACCTTGACACTGACAGTGTAGGCAAGGCATTAGTCGACATTGTTTACACTCACAGCGTCATATTGAAACTAATATGATCACACCATAGCAAACAGAATAGCTTAACTATCAAATTATACAACAAATAAAAATGACTGAAGAAATAATTGACACAAATCATGCCCTTTAAATGTTATTTACATCCTTAGTGCCGCAAAGCATTGTGAGAGCATGCTGGGAGGCTCTCTGCTGAGGTGTGATCATTTTCGTTTTAATATGAAACCCTGAGTGTAAGCGTTAGTGTAAGCCTCTTCTGCTTACATATGTATTCTTCTCTTCCTTTTGGCTTGTCCCAATAGGGGTTGCAACAGCGTGTCAACTTAGATGAACGCATATTTGTTTGGCACAGTTTTACGCCAGTTGCCCTTCCTGCTTAAATTTGTAAAATTGCAAATATTTCTTACTGCCTCGTGAGCCCCACCATGTGGTAGCATACATAGATAAATGCTAACCCATGTTTGTTTGCATGCTATCTATGTAACCATCATGTTTGGTTGTACTTTTAAGTACTGTAGCCACACGAAAAATATTTACAGATTTTGGAACTCGGTGCACACATAGCACGCTGTCCACTTTGGAGAAAATGTAACACTTTTAAGGACGCCTTATGGTCACGAAAAATATGGCATTTATCATACATTGGGTTTTTTTTTTTAACACATTATCAAGTTCATCGATTTTCGGGATTCGGGGTGGGGGTGAGGGACATAACCCCCCAAATAATGAGGGAACCCTGAATTATAGATTTCAGTTTCAGATGTGTTTTTACAGATTAGGCTGTGGCTGTCTATACTCAATTCAGTTAGTCTCCCCATCTGGTAAACCTCTTAAAAGCTGGTCCATTTTTCTAGGAATCAAAGAAACGGACAGTATTTCATTCACTGAATTCACACACTGAATTTGCTGTGGCACTGTCTCAATTTACTGCATTGGTGATTCTGCAATATTTTGACAGGTGTTTACTGGTTTGCGTAAGCATGGACTGTTTTTGCAGTTATGTAACTCTCTAAAATGTATTTTTATTTACATGAACTGCATAAGTGTTTAAAATTTAAGGTCTTCAGACTTGAAAGTTAGCCTTTGGACAGCTTCATCACATACTTCAAAATTGATCATTGTAACACTTGCTTTTGACTTCACTGGAGGTCATTCCAAGATTTTTGTTGCCTATACAGTAAGTAGATTATTCAGGTAGCATCTCACAGTGACAAAGAACTATTACCATGAAAAAAAAATGAAACTGTTAACTTTCAGGGTTTTAGAATCTGTTTTTAGAATTTGGCTTTTTGTGGGGGTGGGGAGGGGTGTTATCTCATTAAAATTATAAATCATGTCTCTGAATTTGATAATTAATCAATGCAATAATTGAATTAAGAATAGGTTTCTGATACAGAAGTTCCTCCGAAAAGCATTTTTGCCAGGTTAAGTCAAACTCCATTTCAGTGATGTCCTTGATGTAAGCAGAAATCTCCCCTGCATGGGCATTTCTGAAGCCTTTGGCTCTGTATATAGACCTGATCAGGTCTTATAGTGACCGAAGTTATTGGTTCAAATCCCAGCTACAACTGCCCAAAGATCGAAGTGTCCTTAATCAAGACACTGAACCCTTGTTTGCTCTCTCTGACCCGAGCAGCACCTTGGATGGCAGAATTCGCCCAGTGGTGTATGAATGTTAGTGGGTTCATGTAAGGCTTTGTAAAACACCTTGGGTACTGTGATGGTGTACCTAAACCACTATTAAGTGCAGTCCATGAACCATTTTTACCATTTAAATCCAAAATTTTATAGCGGACGAAGAAAAAACACCTTTTTGATGAAAAAAAAAAAAAGAACAATAATCTACAATCCTTGTTTGATGGATATGGTATGGCTATAGAGAAATGTTTACAGTACTGGGTTTCAAATAGTTTGGGGTTTTTAGAGGAAAAATTGCTTGATTAAATTTGATAGGTTTTCAAATTTTGCGTGAAGAGACGAACAATGGGTTGCCTTGTCTTTCTTTATGGGATGGGTCAGCAGGGTTCGATATGTGGATATACTATAAGTGCGCCGCCAATATACAGCAGAAAATGCCTTAAAACCTTCAGAGGCTATAATTCACATTCAAGTGAAGTGAGTGTATGCAGGGTCTTAGCCCCACCCTCAAGTTACCAGTGCAACTTTCTCATACTGACCTACCTGTGAAATGATTAATACCTCTCAGAACTGGTTACTGACTGTATCAACAAATTGCATCAGGTGTTTTACTACATGGTTTTTAATTAAATTATATCGACTGTTGTTTACTAGCATGTTCTGGTGTATCATTTATTGTAAAATGTTAAAATTACAGTGTCATTTTTCTAGTTTTGTGTTACTGGTGTCCATTTGAAAAGGCCCTAATTTGCTTATTCTCCAAGTTGTGTTTAAATTTTATAATGCTAAATGCTGTCACAATTTAAAAACATTGTAAATACATTGTGAAACCACCTCTTGAATTCATTTTAATTAGCAGTGTTGTATAAATAGTACTGTAGCTTTTCTATCCACCCTTTTGCTTGATGAAATAAACATGCATATCACTGAGTTTTTTTACACAAGTTTACACATGTCCATCATTACTGGTCCTTGTGTTTTAAGCTTAGAGTAGTTCTATAGAGATAGTTCCTCCACTCCATTGTGGTGATTTTGCCCCAAGCATTTATTTCTTCTATTTCTATTTCTTCATCTATTATTTATTAGTTCATTCATTGTGTTATAAACTCGAGTATAAGAATTTAAACACAGATGTAATGTTTTGTGATTTGGGAAAACTTCTTGTTTTCAATCTTATGAATACAAAACTGCCGTAGATTTAAAATGAAAGAACAAAAGATTAAATAAATCGTTATTGTATTTTAAAATGTTTAGCTTTATTTTAATGGTATCAAAATGTGAATTCATCAAGATATTTGTCAGGGTTTTGATTTAAACAAAAATACAGTGCAACTCAAAGCACTTTATATCCATCAGTCTACTTTCTACACTGCTTATCTCCTCTCTAAGCGACAAGGTGGCGCATATGTAAAGCGTTGGCTTCACAGCTCTGAGGGCCGGGCTTCAATCCTGGACCCGCCTGTATGGAGTTTACATGTTCTCCCCGTGCCTGCGTGGGTTTTCTCCAGGCACTCTGGTTTCTTCCCAAATCCCCAAAACATGCAACATTAATTGGACACTTTAAATAGCCCCTGGGTGTGATTGTGAGTACAACTGTTGTCTCTCTCCATGTGCCCTCCGATTGGCTGGCAACCAGTTTGTGCTCGATGCCAGCTGGAATTGGCTCCAGCACTCCCGTGACACTCGTGAGGATAACCAGTTCAGAAAATAGTTTGTTGATGATCTTTACTCGGTTCACGAGTATGCTTTAGCCTATCCCAGCTAACTGGGCAGGAGTTACTGTATAGTCAGAGCCAGTAGCCGACCAATCCCAGGCCAAATCTAAAAACAAAATTATAGTGCAGATTCACATTAATACCAACGGGCAATTTAAAGTCTTAAATTAACCAACCCTGCATGTTTGGGGGATATGGGAGGACACCAGAGTACTTGGAAACAAAACGAGTCCTCAGAACTGTAGAGGCAGATGTGCTAACCATTCCTCTTCTTTGGCCCTCTTTACATAAAATTTATTTTAAAAAATAATAATAATCAATCAATCTTCCCTGCTACTTGTCCACAGGACACACACACACACTTACAGGTTGACAAATATTACCATCATGACCAAATAACCTGCGGCTCAGTACTTCTGTTGGTCTGTCTAACCTTAACCAACCTCATCATATTTCGCACAAGGACTGGACTATATGCCGCATCCCCCAGGCCACCGAGATGGAATCCCTTGTGCAACAGTCCAGCAAGAGCAGGCTCACACTGAGACTGGGGTCCACAATCAGAACCCACAATTGATCCAAGTGCAGATAGTTACAGTGAAGAAAACAAGTATTTGAACACCCTGGTATATTGCAAGTTCTCCCACTTAGAAATCATGGAGGGGTCTGAAATTTTCATCGGATGTGCATGTCCACTGTGATAATCTAAAAAGAAAAATCCAGAAATCACAATGTATGATTTTTTTTTTTTAACGATTTATTTGTGTGATACAACTGCAAATAATTATTTGAACACCTGTCTATCAGCTAGATTTCTGATCCTCAAAGACCTGTTAGTCCGCCTTTAAAGGTCCACCTCCATTCCATGTATTATCCTGAATCAGATGCACCTGAGTGAAGTTGTTAGCTGCATAAAGATACCTGTCCATCCCATACAATTAGTAAGAATCAAACTTGTAAGACCAAAGACCAAGACCCAAAGAGCTGTCCAAAGACTCCAGAGACAAAATTGTACAACTCCACACGGCTGAAAATGGCTACGGAGAAATTGCCAGGGAGCTTGGTGAGAACAGGTCCACTGTAGAAATCATTAGAAAATGGAAGAAGCTCAACATTGACGGTTAATCTCGATCGGAGTGGACCTCCATGCAAGATATCACCTCGTGGGGTCTCAATAATCCTTAGAAAGGTGAGGAATCAGCCCAGGACTACACAACATGACTTGGTCAATGACCTGAAAAGAGCTGGGACGACCGTTTCCAAGGTGACTTTTGGAAATACACTGGTTTGTTGAACTGCACCTTGTGTGTCTGTCCAGGTAAAAGGACATGATTGGGAGGACCAGTTGTGACACATCATCAGCAACAGTGTACTTAAGTCAGTCCCAATCACTACGATTTACTGTTCGAAATATCCCAATCAGTTGATCGTTTTCTGTCCAGGAGCTTCAGTCCCTGTACTCCTGTCCAAAATCTCCATTCCTGCTTCCTTGCTTGCACTCCTGTCAACGAAAGTCAACACGTGACCCAGAGTTTGCATCACAAGAGGTTGCCACCTGCCACAATCCTAATCTCTAAACCAATACTCAACTAAATAAACTCTCGAGTTCTGACCTGCTTTTTCATATCTGCTTTTGGGTCCCCTCCTGCACTGCGAACCGTAACAGGTGGGTACACCCTGAACTGGTGGCCGGGCAATCGCAGGGCACAAGAAAACAACCATTTGCACACATTCACACCGATGGGGAATTTAGAGTCTTCAGTCAACCTACCATGCATGTTTTTTTGGGGGGAAGTAAATAAAAGTCATGTTACGAGTAAATTTAGAATAATGAAATCCCCTTGGTCAAACCAACTAAATATAATAAGACATTTGTGTTGCGTTAAAAAAATTTAATTCCACACACAAGAGTTAAGAAAACAATACACTAGTACAAAATAGAGGTACAATGGAGAAGATGGCAGTTTACGTCACACAATATGAGTTAACTAGCTATTCAATATATAGTCACCATAGTCCGAACAAATGTCCCTGGAGACAAATGTTATTTCCAGCAATGAAGTAATTAGCCGAACAGCATAATTTTAATAATATTGATATCGTCTATCAGGCATAGCAAATGCAGAAATCTTATCTGTCAGCGGCACCGAGCAGATGCCCTTCATCAGGTCAAACATACCAATGTGATCAATCATCCACTCTCGGTATAGGGTGGGGGTCAGTTCGTGTGAGTGCATTGATAGTTTTCATGTCAACGCAGCACCACCAACCACCACCACTCTTTGGCATGATAAATCAAGGGCAACTCCATTGACTGACACTGGGTTCAATGATGTAATTGTCCAGCATGTACTTCACTTCTTTCCGCAGAATTTCACCATTCGCAGGATTCATTCAATATAGGTGTTGATTCACAGGCACAGTATCACCGACATCTATATCATGACTAACGATTTCTGTGTGGTCAGGCACATCAGGAAATAGGTGAGCAAACTCATAAATCAAATGTGACATTTCAGCTTTCTCTTTAACAAACAAATGTTTCAATTTCTCATCAAGGTGAGCTAACAGAATTGCACAAATTTGGTGAAAGATTATCACTCATTGTCAAACGTCACATTGCTAACGACATCAACATTGTCATTGACGTACATTGTCACCAACAGTACAATCAGTCACTGGGGAGAGTGTAGTGATACAACTGAGTTGTTTGATTTCTACTTTGTCATGATATTTCTTAATTATGTTCACATGACATTACCCTTTGTGTTTTACGATGGCCAGGAGTCAGGACAATATAGTCTGTATTGCTGACCGTTTTGTTTTCAGATATGGACCCGAATATCTAGCTTTGAGTGATTGGCCAGAAATGGGAAGTAAGACTAAACCTTTTTCACTTGGAAAAAAACTTTGCTCTTCTGACTTTTTGTCATAATGTTGTTTCATTTAGGCTTCAAAAGCTTTCACGCTGAGAGCCAACAACAAATGCACCCCACTCATCCTAATCTTTCTCTGTTTCAACAGAGTAAGTCTTGATCATATTTTTCAAAGTTTGATGAAACCTCTCTAATGCTCCCTGTGACTCTGGATGATAAGGATGATAGTTTTTTGGGGAAAACACAAGAAATACACAAACCACTGCAGGTCTATGACTCAACAAGGAAAAATGCAAGCTTAGCCAACCAGAACTGAACTTCCTGGGACAGGTCGTGACAAAGAACGGAATAGCCCCTGACCAAGAGAGGGTAAAAGCAAAAACATAAATGGAACCACCTCAGAACGTGAGTGACCTGAGACAGCTGCTTGGTATGGTGAACTACCTAGGCCATTACCTACTTAACCTCTCCACTGTGTTACAGTCGCTCAACAAGCTACTTAAGACTGAGCGTGATTTGTGCTGGGCTCCACAGCAAGACAGAGCATTCACAGAAGTGAAACGGCTAATTTCATCAGCACCAGTCTTGGAATTCTTTGATCCGGCGAGGCCAATCTTTCTCAGTGCAGATGCAAGCAGTTACTGGCTCGGAGGACTACTCCTGTAGAGCATGATGGGGTCCTGAAGCCTGTTGTGTTCTGTTCGCATTCGTTGACTGATGCCGAGAAGAGATACGCACAGATCGAAAAAGAGTTCCTTGCAGGAGTGTGGGCCTTTGAGTGTTTCTACCAGGATGTTTGCGGCTTAGAGAGATACAAGCTACTTACAGACCACAAGCCACTGGTAACCCTAATCAACTCAAAAGGCCTTGACAACGCACCAATTCGTTGTTAGCGTCTGCTTATCAGGTTAATGAAGTTTAACCCAGTCGCAGAATATGTTCCAGGGAAACACTTAATCATTGCAGACCCCCTGTCGAGGCATGGTAGACACCGAGCCAGGTGAAAGCGGAGTTGAAAGCGTACGTGGAGTCAGTTGAGGACGACCTGAGAGTGAGGAAGCCAGTCGTCGAGTAGATAAAAGACCAAACAAGAATGATGCTGAACTCCTGTGTGTCCTCAAGTACGTCCAGAATGGATGGCAGGAACACTCGAAATGTGTAGTTGTCAGAGAAAGCACCTACTTCAAAGAATGTCCCTCACTCAGTGAGGCGAATGGATTGTTGCGACATGGCAAGCAGATTGTGATTCCCAGCAGTATGAGCAACTACATGTTGCAGATGATTCATGAGGGCCAAGTCGAAAGATAAGACCACAACTATTGATCGTGGATATGAATCTTCTTCTTTTCCTATCCTATCCTCAGGAATAGTCTTCTTCTTCTTTTCCTTTCGGCTTGTCCCGTTAGGGGTCGCCACAGCGTGTCATCTTTTTCCATCTTAGCCTATCTCCTGCATCTTGCTCTTTAACCCCAACTGCCCTCATGTCTTCCCTCACCACATCAATAAACCTTCTCTTTGGTCTTCCTCTCGCTCTTTTGCCTGGCAGCTCCATCCTCAGCACCCTTCCACCAATATACTCACTCTCTCACCTCTGAATATGTCCAAACCATCGAAGTCTGTCTGTCCCTCTCATGAGCTCATTTCTAATCTTATCCAACCTGATCACTCTGAGTGAGAACCTCAACATCTTCATTTCTGCTACCTCCAGTTCTGCTTCTTGTTGTTTCTTGAGTGCCACTGTCTCTAATCCGTACATCATGGCCGGCCTCACCACTGATTTATAAACTTTGCTCTTGATCCGAGCAGAGACTCTTCGTTCACATAACACACCAGACACCTTCTGCCAGCTGTTCCAACCTGCTTGGACCCGTTTCTTCACTTCCTTACCACACTCATCATTGCTCTGGATTGTTGACGTTAAATATTTGAAGTCCTCCACCCTCGCTATCTCTTCTCCCTGTACCCCCACTCTTCCCCCTCCACCATTCTCATTCACGCACATATATTCTCTTTTACTTCGGCTAATCTTCATTCCTCTCCTTTCCAGTGCATGTCTCCATCTTTCTAATTGTTCCTCTGCATGCTCCCTGCTTTCACTGCATATCACAATATCATCTGCGAACATCATGGTCCAAGGGGATTCCAGTCTAACCTCATCTGTCAGCCTATCCATTATCACTGTAAACAGAAAGGGGCTCAGAGTTGATCCCTGGATGCAGTCCCACCTCTATCTTAAATTCTTCTGTCACACCTAAAGGCACACCTCACCATTGTTCTGCTGCCATCATACATGTCCTGTACTATTTTAACATACTTCTCTGCTACACCAGACTTACGCATGCGGTATCACAGTTCCTCTCTTGGTACTCTGTCATAGGCTTTCTCGAGATCCACAAAGACACAATGTAGCTCCTTCTGACCTTCTCTGTACTTTTCTACTAGCATCCTCAATGCAAATAATGCATCTGTGGTACTCTTTCTAGGCATGAAACCATACTGTTGCTCGCAGAAACTTACTTCTGTCCTGAGTCTAGCCTCCACTACTCTTTCCCATAACTTCATTGTGTGGCTCATCAACTTTATTCCTCTATAATTCCCGCAGCTCTGAACATCGCCTTTGTTGTTAAAAATGGGAACGAAAGAACACTTTTCCTCCATTCTTCAGGCATCTTTTCGCCCGCTATTATTCTGTTGAATAAGTTGGTCAAAAACTCCGCAGCCATCTCTCCAAATTGCTTCCATACCTCCACCGGTATGTCATCAGGACCAACTGCCTTTCCATTTTCCATTCTTTGTAGTCCCTTTCTGACTTCCCCTTTACTAAGCATTGCCACTTCCTGGTCCTTCACACTTGCCTCTTCAACTCTTCCTTCGCTCTCATTTTCTTCATTCATCAACTTCTCAAAGTATTCTTTCCATCTATTTAGCACACAACTGGCACCAGTCAACACATTTCAATCTCATCCCTAATCACCCTTACCTGCTGCACATCCTTCCCATCTCTATCTGTTAGGTCCAAAGCACGGACTTCTCGCTCAATGTGGACCCATAGGCTCCGGCACCAGGATAAAATGATGAGACAGAGGCAGAGTTGTTTTTTTACCAAACTGCAGTTTGGGGAGAGCTCGGGGGAAAAGAACATATTCCTTACGCCCGCACGTAAGACTCTCTCCGAGCTTTCCCAAAACCACACATTTTATTGAGCTTCACACATAGGTTGGGGGAGAGCAGGTTTCACAAGACAAGTAAGGTTGTTTTGCAGAGACAGTTAATCTTCTCAAGGCCGGGTGTCCTCTGATTAGACACAGTTCTTCCTGTTACAAAAACCCACAAGAATGCAGGTATCATAAATTTGCAGTCACTTTGAGCTCTTAAGCTTACAAGAATGCAGCTATCATAAATTTGCAGTCACTTTGAGCTCTTAAACTTCCCATAGACAAACAGAACACACACGCATCTTTGCACAGTAACAGAGTTATTAAAAGAGATTTATGACACATGAGGTGATACATTTCACAGGCCTCTGTGAAATGTGTAAGCTTATCTTACATTTCCCCCCTGTTGTGGATTTTTGGAACATCAATTGAGCTCAGTCCTATAACAGGTTTTAGAGCACAACATCATAATAATGCACAACATAAGTACCCAGTCAGGGGGAGGCGAAAACCCTCTTAATAGGGAAAAATTCCTCCCCTGCCCTCCGCTTGGAGCGACAGCCTCATGGCTTGGCTGAGAAGGGAATCAAATAAAAAATGGCAGAGAACACAGTAAACCTAAATAAAGAGGGAAAGAAAGCGGAGGACAGAGGTTACTAGCACATGTCCTCACCGGTGGGGTTTGGTTCTCAGTACCGCACCCGTAGACAGTAGGAAATCAGTCAGTATTTATACCGGGTCGTCAGGTTCGTGGAGAGCCTTCCTCTCCAGGGCCGTCAGGGCCATGGTAGTCTCGTCATGCGATGCTTCGGGGCCTTCCCCACTAAACCAGATCAGTGTCCCTACACTGATCGGGAGGACGGTTGCTACAGCTGCAACTGTAACTCTCACACTGGAACCCATAGTAGCTGCTTTAAGTGACAGGATGGACCTTTTTGGTGTGGGACTGGTGAATCCACGTCTCTCTCTCCGCGATTTTGACAGCTGTGGGTGTGGTCAGGAGCACTGTGAATGGGCCTTCCCACCTCGGGCTGGACCAGCACTTCCTCTTGATGACCTTTATCAGCACCTGGTCTCCTGGAGTCAGCGATTCCTGTGTGGAAGGGAGAGAAGGACCTAGCAGATCCATTGCTCTTTTCACATTGTCATTTTGGAAAAGTCTAAGCAGCCAGTCTGTCATGGGGTCAAGTTCCCCTTTTTCCTCCTGTACTCCTGACGCTTCCCATAATGGAAGATGAAAAGGTCTTCCTTTTACTGCTTCAAAAGGTGTGATGCCTGTTACTGTTGGAACTATTCTCATGTATGTTTTGACTAAGGGCAAACACTCTGGCCATGGTTTCACTGTTTCTTCCATGGTCTTTTTGAGTCTAAGTTTGATAGTGCCATTAGTTCTCTCCACTAGTCCTGCACTCTGTGGATGATAAGCACAGTGATGTTTTAGGCTGATCCCTAGATGTTGGGCCATTTCTCCAATAATTTGGTTAACAAAATGTGACCCATTGTCACTCCAAATAACTCTTGGAATACCGTGATCTGGGATGATGTTTTTACATATAGCTTTTGCTACTGTCAGTGCATCTGGCTTTTTTGCTGGGAAGATTTCTACCCATTTTGAGAATGAGTCCACTATTACTAAGCAGTATTTGTGTGGACCGGATCTGTTCAGTTCTATGAAATCCATGTGGATGATTTCAAATGGGTAAGACCCTTGTGGGCACTTCCCTCTTGTAGGTCTGACATTTCCCTGAGCATTGTGTTTGCAGCATGTGAGGCACGATCTGCAAAAATTTTTAAATGAGGCCTTTCGTACAGTAGAAGTTATTTTCTACTATCCCCACCATCTCCCCTGTTGAGACATGGCTTGGCCCATGACTCAATTTAGCCACTGCTTGAAAAAGACTCCGAGGGAGGCAGGGTTTGTCCAAAACTCTGTAAATGCCCAGGCCGTCCATTTTTGCTCCTGCTGCAGTCCACTGTTGCTTTTCATTCGGCGGGGCATTGTCCTGCATGTCCTTCAGAACTTGGAGAGGGATGATGTCTTGCTTCTGCGAAGGATGTGTCGTTCGTTCACACTTATCTTCATCTGTGCTGTCTGCTTCTTCTTGAACATGGGTGTGGCTGGTTCCCATCGCTGCTTGTTTTGCTGCTTGGTCAGCTTTAGCATTCCCTTGGGAGACTGGATCTGTGGCTTTCGTGTGGGCTTTGCACTTACAGATAGCAATTCTCCTTGGGAGTAGAACTGCTTGGAGTAAGGCTTTGAGCAGGTCAGCATGCTGGACTGGTTTTCCACTTGATGTTTGCATGCCTCTCCTGGCCCATTGTGCAGCAAAGACGTGGAGCGTTGAATAGGCATATTGGCTGTCCGTATATATCGTGACCTCTTGACCTTGGAAGAGTTTGCATGCTTCTGTGAGTGCCACGATTTCTGCTGCCTGCGCTGACCAGTTGACAGGGAGCTTTCCCGCTTTGAGTATTGCCTCTTCTGTTACCACTGCATAGCCTGTATTGTTCTTTCCATCAGGTGTCTTGGATGAGGACCCATCAAGATAGACGACGTGACCTACTCCCAATGGAGTGTCTCTGAGATCTGGGCGTGGCTTGCAGCAGACTACAGTTTTGACGTGAGCATCTGTGTTGCAGTTCTTTCTAGGTCACGGACAACTGAGGTTGGACCAACGTTGTCAAGGTCCAGTGAATAAAATTCATCCGGTGGTCCGTTTCCTTGGCTGACACAGGCGTCCATCTGTTCCATAGTTTTGATTGGTTTGATCCCATCTTCCATGGCAATCAGGTTTATTCTCAGTGCTGTCAATAGGTCTCTGCCCATTAGATTCACAGGGCAGGTGTTGCTCATAACAAACTTGGTTTCAATTTGTTGGCCATCTTCATCCTCTACCAACCGGGTGAGACCATAGTTCGCGTTGTGCTAGGCCTCCAGCTCCTATCACTATGATTTGTCTTCTGGAAGCTTTTACTCCCTTAACTGGATCTATCAGGACTGAATGGTCTGCTCCAGTGTCACATAAAAATTTTGTTGGTTTTTTAAATGGCCCAACTTTGAGCCACCGAAATGGTTTGGGTCTTAAGCGGTCTTCCAGATTTAAGATGGAGAGGTCAAAAACTTGGATTGATGATGCTTCCTCCGGGTCTGGTGGTTCTTCTGGCTCATCACCCTCATCTTCTTCTCCCTCTAATAGTCATTGATCATATTGTGGATTGAATGGGGGGTCTCTTGGTGGTTCTCGGTTGCTCCCTCCCTTCCGGCTGTCCGGGAGGGGGCATTCACGTGCCATGTGTCCCTCTTTCTGGCAGTTGAAACACTTCTTGGGACTCCTGCATTCTCTAGTCAGGTGTCCTGGTTTCCCACAGTTGTAGCACTTCAGGCTTGGTCCCCCTTTTTGTTGACCTTGACCTCTTCTTTGACCTCTCCTTTCTCCTCCTCTTTGCATAGCGTACACCTCAGAGGACTCGTGTGTCTCAGTAGACGTTGCCATTCCTCTTATGGCTGCAGTCAGCGCTGCCATGGCTGTTGTGCTGTCCATTCCCTTCTTTCTTCTATGGTTCTCCTCTGCATGACTGGCCCAGTCCATCAATTGGTTAGTGTTCAAAGTTCTGTGAGTCACACAGTGTTTTTGGATGAACCCGCTGATGTGTGGTTGGAAACCGTCCATAAGGCATTGTCTTAGCTGGCTGTGGTAGGGACCATTGTCGTTAGCATCTTCAGGCAGCCCACTGTTGGTTTTGAATATTCCTTCCAATCTGATCTTGAAATCATGGACTGATTCTTCTGGTTTCTGGCGGCACTGTCTGATTTTGCTGTAATCTGGTGGCTTCTGGTAAGCTGTCATTACTCGCTCCAGTACTTCATTCATCCTGGTAGTCAGGAGGGGGTCATCTGGGCGTAGGATTGGTCCATTGTTTCCTCCACGGGGGTTAAAATTTCCTCTCACTCTTCCCCAACGATGTTTCAGCGCTGTCTTGAATGTGCTCTCCACTTCACTCCCATTAAGGTGAAAAGAGCTTTTTAGTTCTCTGAAATTAGAACACCAAGAAACTGGGTCTGTCTCTGGATCCCCCAGGCCTGTACAGGCTTCAGAACATTCAGTTGCTGTCCATGGTCTTGGCACTAGGATGGTGGGTTCGTTATCTCCATCCATCCCATAATGAGGATTGGCAACAGCATACAGTGGGTACATCTCTGCAGCTCCACTTGTAGTTCCACTTGGCCCCGCTGGGTGGCGTTGTGTCCTTGCTGGGGTCTGCTCCTGCCAATCAGATAAGCTGGGGTAGATCTTCACTTTTGTCTCATCAGCCCTCCGGCGTCCCCCTCTGGTGGTGATCGGCAAGAATGCAGGGGCTGCAGGATCCGTTGCCTCTCTCCAATCTTCTTCTTCCTCTTCAGCCCCGCCTTCTGCTGGGCTTTGGCCCACTGCTCGGGTGGTTTCACTTCCTCTTGCGCTTGCAGCTTGCGTTTCCTGTTGCTGATCTTCTCTGTGGCGCGGTTGTTTCTTCATCTGGCTTGATGCCAAGGGCAGCAATCAACCCCCCTGTTTGTCTTTCTCGTCTCTCTTTTTTTTCTGTTCTTTTTCTTTTATATCTCTCTGGCTTTTAACACACTGGTCTTCCCAAATTTTCAACTTACTTAATTCCATCTCAACTTTCCCTGTCTTCTTTCCCTTTCTCACCTTCTCTTCCCATCGAGTTTTCATGCATGCTTTTAACCTCTTAATTTCCTCCGGATCTTTAAGATCGGGTCGGAAATCATATTTATTGACCCATTTTCTCAAATACTCACAACTACCCGGATGATGTCTCTGCATAAATTTCACATCAGGAGGTTCAGCCACCTCTTTTGTTTCTGCTTGTCCCATTTTTCAGATTTATTTTAGAAAATTCAGAATTTTGACGGGTGTGGTTGAGGCTCACGAACCTCCTCCTCCTCTGCTCACTTGTGCAGCGTCCTGCAGCGTTTACTCTATTTTAGTTTCACCTAGAAACTTCGCGTATGCAGAAACCTATTCTGCTTGGTCTCACCTAGAGACTTACACGTATTTTACTCTATTTTAGTTTCACCTAGAAACTTCGCGTATGCAGAAACCTATTCTGCTTGGTCTCACCTAGAGACTTACACGTATTTTACTCTTTACAGAAACCTATTCTGTCTGTGTCTCACCTAGAGACAAGTTTTAAAAGGCAGGAAGTATCGGAGCGGTCCTCACACACCACTTTTAGTCTCCTGTTTTAACGTAATTTTACTACTTGTTAAATCTGGGTTTATTTCCGCTCTATTTTATTTTTAGATGTTAAGTTATACCATATAACCATCCTATGAGACCAAATAAGTTTTATCCTACCTCAGTGCCGTGGCCCTGGTCCGTTGGGACCCGTCACCCGACGGTCCGGTCCGGCGCTGGATCAGCGATGCGACCGATCCTTCAATGGAGGACACTGGTACCAGATTCTTGGTCTCGTTGATCCCGTTTCGTTCCAGGCGTCAAGCTGTTGGGTTCCCGGGTTTCGGCACCAGAGAAATGTTAGGTCCAAAGCACGGACTTCTCGCTCAATGTGGACCCAGAGGCCCCGGCACCAGGATAAAATGATGAGACAGAGGCAGAGGTGTTTTTTTACCAAACTGCAGTTTGGGGAAAGCTCGGGGGGAGAAGAACATATTCCTTACGCCCGCACGTAAGACTCTCTCCGAGCTTTCCCAAAACCACACATTTTAATGAACTTCACACATAGGGTGGGGGAGAGCAGGTTTCACAAGACAAGTAAGGTTGTTTTGCAGAGAGAGTTAATCTTCTCAAGGCCGGGTGTCCTCTGATTAGACACAGTTCTTCCTGTTACAAAAACCCACAAGAATGCAGGTATCATAAATTTGCAGTCACTTTGACCTCTTAAGCTTACAAGAATGCAGCTATCATAAATTTGCAGTCACTTTGAGCTCTTAAACTTCCCATAGACAAACAGAACACACACGCATCTTTGCACAGTAACAGAGTGATTAAAAGAGATTTATGACATATGAGGTGATACATTTCACAGGCCTCTGTGAAATGTGTAAGCTTATCTTACACTATCCCTCTGTCTGACCAACCTGTAGAGATCCTTTTCTCATTCTTTCGTGTCCAACCTGGTGTACATGTCTTCATATGCCTCTTGTTTAGCCTTTGCCACCTCTACCTTTGCCCAGACACACCAAGTACTCTCCTGCGTGTCTCTCTGATTACCTTGGCTGTCGTAATCCAGTCTTCCGGGAGCTTCTGTTGACCATCGAGAGCCTGTCTCACCGCTTTCCGAAAGGCCACACAACATTCTTCCTTTCTCAGCTTCCACCACGTGGTTCTCTGCTCTACCTTTGTCTTCTTAATCTTCATACCCACCACCAGAGTCATCCTACACACCATCATCCTATGCTGTCGAGCTACACTCTTCCCTACCACTACTTTACAGTCAGTAATCTCCTTCAGATTACATCGTCTGCACAAAATATAATCCACCTGCGTGCTTCTACGTCCGCTCTTGTGGGTCACTATATGTTCCTCCCTCTTCTGGAAATTAGTGTTCACTCAAGCCATCTCCATCCTTTTTGCAAAGTCCACCACCATCTGTCCGTCAAAGTTCCTTTCCTGGATGCCGTACTTACCCATCACTTCTTCATCGCCGCTGTTTCCTTTACCAATATGTCCATCACAATCTGCACCAATCACAACTCTCTTGCTGTTTGGGATGCTCAGAACTACTTCATCTAATTCCTTCCAGAATTTCTCTTTCAACTCTAGGTCACATCCTACCTGTGGGGCATAGCCGCTAACCACATTATACATCACACCCTCAATTTCAAATTTTAGTCTCATCACTCGATCTGATACTCTTTTCACCTCCAAGACATTCTTAGCCAGCTCTTCCTTTAAAATAACCCCTACTCCGTTTGATATGAATATACAACCAATCTTGAGTCTCCGTGCATGCATAAAGCTAAATCTTGTGAAAAGAGTGTTTGTGGTGACATCATCAGACACGGCAACTGTTTAGCATTCACCCATGGAAGAATACAGAGACTGTTTAGAAGGACTTGGATGTCTACCTGGTCTACATATCATACATGTGGATAAAAATGTGCCTCCTGTTGTGCATCCTTGCAGAAGAAGTCCATTTGCACTGCGAGAAAAACAAAAAAATTAATTGACGCGCATGGACAAACTAGAAGTCATCAAGAAACTCAATGAGCCAACGGAATGGGTCAGTTCACTTGTCGTTCTGCAAAAGAGAACAGTTGCCCTGAGAAGATGCCTCAATCCAAAGGATCTAAATAAAGCAATCAAAAGAGAACATTTTAAGGTACCAACCAGAGCACAAATCATGGCACAGTTTGCTGGAGCTAAATGGTTCAGTAAATTAAATGCTTCATCAGGCTTCTGGCAGATGAGGCTTGATGAGGAGAGTTCCTGACTGTGCACATTCAACACTCCAGAGGGAAGGTTTAGAATTCTTCGTCTGCCATACGAAATTGTTGGCACCTGAGGTTTACCACAAAACCATACACATGATTTTTGAACACATTCCTGGAGTAGAGACGGTGACGGACAACATCATTGTTTGGGGCTTAACTCCAGAAGAGCATGACAGAAGATTGAGGCACGTGTTGGACAAGACAAGGGAGGTGAATTTGAAGCTTAAGAAAGACAAATGTGAGTTTGCAGTGAAATAACTTACCTTTATGGGAGATGTTGTGAGTGAGGAGGGGGTGAAAGCCGACCCTAGAAAAAACCTCAGCTATCAACAACATGGGGAGACCAAATGGCAAAGACGAGGTCAGACGGTTTCTGGGGATATTCACCTACCTGGCAAAGTTTGTCCTACTACCGTCAACACAGTAAGCACCTCTGAAGAGTCTGCTTGAGCAAAAGAACTAATGGATCAGGTCTCACGAGCAAGAACAGTGTTTCCTAAAACTGAAAGAGACTGACAAAGGAACTGGTATTGAAGTTCTACAACACAAGGAAGGGCACCAGGATCCATTGCAATATGGCTTAGGAGCAGTGTTGCTGCAGCAACATGAAGAGCAGTGGTTACCTGTTGCCTATGCATCCCGAGGCTTGACAAGCACTGAGTCCAGGTACTGTCAAATCGAAAATGAGTTGTTGGCAAGTTTTTTTGCATGTGAGCATTTCCATCAGTACGTTTATGGTCAGATGTTTGAAGTGGAAACTGATCACACACCTTTGGTGTCCATCATGAACAAAGCATTAAATGACTGTCCTGTAAGGATCCAGTGCATGCTAATCAGACTGCAAAAATACAACGTGCACATGATATATACTCAAGGTAAATACATGTACAAAGCCGACACTCTGTCCAGAGCAGTGGATAAGAAAGAAAGTGCAGACAAGGAGGAAAGTGCTGAAATACAGACATATGTGGACGTGGTTGTCACATCTCTGCCTGTAACCAAAGACAGAACAGAGCAAATACAAAGAGAGACTATCACAGATGAAACAATGAAAGAACTTAAGAGTACAATACTGAAAGGATGGGCTGGTAATAAAAAAACGATTGCTCTGTCAAAATACAAGACTATTGGAATTGTAGAAATGAGGATGAGATCATAATGAAAGGAAGTAAACTTGTTATTCCTTCCTCTCTTAAACAGATGTTGAAAAAAATACATGAATGCCACCTTGGAGAAGTTAGATGCAAACGGAGGGCTCGAGAGGTAATGTATTGGCCAAGAATAAACCAAGACATTAGCCAGACATCGGCATCATTTGAAGTATGCTGCATCTACAGACCAAAACAACAAGCAGAGTCCCTGATGATTCATCCAGTGCCCCACCGACCCTACTACAAAGTCAGAACAGATCTGTTCGACTGGGAAGTAAAGGATTACATTGTGGTCACCAACAATGTTCCCTCTAATTTTTTACGTGTCTGAGCAAACACACTAAGGCCGTGAGAGGTCCTTTCGACCACTGTGTGCAACATCAGACATATGCACTGTGGTCAGTCGGTGTCATCCATTGTTACATGGCTCATTAAAAACTTCAGATTACATTCCCATCAAAACATTTTTAAGAACAATTGTGTTTTTGCAAATTTACACTGAAAATGTCAACAAACAAAAAAATACAGTACAATACAAATACATACCAAGCCAACTATAAATTTGAAATGTCGCTTTCAACTTTGTTTCTTTTTTTTTTTTTCAAGTCACAATGATATCCCGGTCTGTTTTTCTTGGTGTAAAACTGAATTATTGCTTGCAGAATATCTTTCGCAATGCATGTTTAAAGCTGAATGATGCTCCCAAAAAGTTTTAACGTTAATGTTATATTGCCTCCTATATTTAAAATACAGAATTAGCTTTTTGGGCAATGCATCGTCTGTGCTTTCATCCTCAATCAGGCTGTACCAAGGTGGAATTTCAAAATTACACATCATCTTATCCTGCACTTTCTACTTTGGCTTCAGACCAGACCTTTCTCACTCAGAAAATAGAAAATCTCGTCCAGTTTCACTATTTTTTCTTCTATTATTCACATACCCCGGTGTTTGTAATTATGAGTGTATGCCTTTAAAATGGAGGGGGCCAGTGTTAGGTAAAGTAGAGTGTGTGGCCGAGCAGCAGCACTTTGTGAGAGGCAGTGTGCTGCCGTGTTTTAAAAAAAAAAAAAAAAAAAAAAAGCGTCAAGCTGTAGTTCACTGCGCTGGATTTGCTTTCCTCTATGCTGAGACGGAGAGGGACTATTGGTCACTGACTATTTCTCAAACTTTCCTGAAGTTGGAGTCCTGCAGTCTGCATCGAGCAAAGCAGTTAGACTGTTTTTGCGAGACATGGAGTCCCGTGTGAACTGTTTTCAGACAATGGGTCTCAGTTTTCAAGCTGTGAGCTTGCAGCTTCTGCCAATGAATGGGAATTTAAGCGCACCACATCAAGTCCAGCATATCCCAAATGTAACGGTTTGGCAGCGACAAATCTAAAGGAACACTTCCAAAGGCTTCATCTAGATGAGGAATATAAGAACACAACGGTTGCTGAATTCAAGGTGAAGAGAGCCAGATTCGATGATAAGGCCACTCTACCTGCTCTTGGATTTGTATCCATTAACATATCGATCCTCACAACATCATGTGAAGTTGTGTACCTGATCGCAAAGCAGGGCAAGCCACACACTGTTAGTGAAACACTTGTAAGAACAGCTGCATTAAAGATGACGAATCTGATACTCAGAACAGGGGCCAAGGGTAAATTATCCCAAATTCCTCTCTCAAATGACACCATTAGCGACCTGATTTCAACCACGGAAAAATTTAGCCTTTAACTCGCCGAGACCACAAACGTTGCTAATCTAAGACAGCTTGTGTTACGATTTATCGGTACGGGAGAGGACCTAAATGCAGTACTCCGGAGACGCAGAGGCAATTAAAGGAAGGTCTTTATTCGTTCCAAGATCACGAATCAGGCAGAGAGTCAACTGGAGCAGCGGTAACCAGGACGTCAGGCAGAGAGAGCAGCAGTATCAAGGACGTCAAGCTTACGGGGTTGTTTGGAGGACAGGCGGAGGTCGGTACACAGGGGTTCAGGATCCGGAACGAGGAAGTGCGGGAACGAGGCATGGATGGCAACGATCTGGCAAAGCCAGACCGTCCACTGGGTCCTATGTATACTGGGGTTCATTATCACCGATGAGGCGCAGGTGTGCGCCTCCAAATCAACGCAGGTGTGTAGGGGACCTGCAGGACCATGACAGCTTGCTGTTTTTGTGCGGTACGTGAAAGACGACGTGATAAAAGAAGAGTTTTTATTTTGTAAGTCTCTTACAACAACTCAGGCAGCTGATGTGAAGAAGCTTGTGGATGACTTCTTTAGAGACAAAAATGTTTCGTGGGATATGGTTTCCACAGTTTGTACGGACGGAGCTCCAATCATGCTAGGAAAAAAGTCTGGTTTTGGTGTGCTCGTAAAAGCCGATGCACCTGAGAGGAGTGTTAATTAGTGATGCTTCCCATAACCGTTGAATACCCGAATGTATTGTGCAACCATGGTTATATAAGTTGTTTTTCACACTCACTTGTTTTTCTGGTCAAGACGTCTTGACCGTTTCACTATCTTGTTTTTCACTCACTTGTTTTTCACATATAAGTTGTTTTTCACTCACTTGTTTTTTGCATATAAGTTGTTTTTCACTCACTTGTTTTTCTGGTCAAGACGTCTTGACTATCTTGTTCGCATGCATACCAAAGACGAACATTGTTGTTGGATGTCTTGACAGTTATGGCTGCGTAAGATGTTTTTCAGAGCCTGAAGGACACACTTAGGTGTCAATAGTAAATCAGTACGGACAAGCGGACCTCTACCTGGGTGAATGGCTCTCCACCTTCTTGGCATAGGTAAGGGGCTCATATGATTGATTTCACGCAATGTCAACTGTGTTTTGAGAACTTGCATTTGGTCGAAATAAATATGCCGGTTATTGAGGCTAAATAGCATTTGGGAACGTTGGTCTTTTGTTGAGTGTCGTCTTTGTCTCCTGAGCGCCGACCAGCACCGATCCTTTCAAGAAAACATTTTTGGCGTTGTCGGCAGGATCGTGCAGGCTACGCGCAGGAGATAAAAACGGGATGAATTGGTTTAGAAAGAGAAATAAGGGTACGGAAGAGGCACCAGAGGAGGAGGTGGTGCCAAGGTGGGAAGGCATCACTTTCCGAGTGATAGAAGCTGTCTTACGGGAGCATGGAGGACGCCCCGGACCGTGGACAGGAGTGAATCCCGCTGCCACGCCGCTGGCATTATGTGATATGTTGAGGCGGGTGGATGTGAATGCTCGTGCTCCGCTGGGAGGCACGCAGCAGATGTTGTGGATGTGTGCGGAAGCTTGGAAAAATTGCGTGTTGGAGTTGGATAACGTTAGAAGCGCACAAAATCAAAAGGCGCAAGAGGTTATCCAGCTAGAGGTTATAGTGAAAGAATTAAAGGAGCATTTGGCAAAAATGCAGAGTATAACTGCTAAGAGCTGTAATGCATATCTCCCGAATGGCGCGAAGAGGGCGAAAGAAGAAACCTGATGAATATGATGGAGATATAAGACCGGACCCGCCACCACAGACTGGGTTGTATCCCTCGTTAAAGGGGTTGCAGATACATCCTATCACGCGACGAAAAGAGCAGCGACGCGTGATACCAGATCGAATCCAGGATCTGATGGGGGCGGACGGTCAACCAATTCTGGACGAAAATGGCGAGCGAGTGCGAGGGCCGGTCCCACAAGCGCAGCCAGAGCCAGAATTGTTCATGACTAGAGAAGATTATACACAGGTCGGCATGGTTGTTTTGGGAGTATCAAGATGGCGACTACAGTTTTGGTGGCCAATGAGCGATCCAGTCTTTTTTTCGTTTGTTTTTGGGTTTTTTTGGATCAGTGCATTAAACAGTGAGGATAACGCAGTATAGGAAATGAATGAACGTTCACTTTTGCACATAATACTGCTTACAACCATACTCTTATTGTGCGTGTAGGTGTTTGTACGCATGTGTGCGCGCGTGGGTGTTGCCTTTCTACAAGTGTTTCAATAGACTTAACGTGACAAAGATCTTTGTTTACCAAAAAAGCTATCCAAACACTATATTGTATGCTTCTCATATCTTCTGAATAATGTGCACTATGTTTGCATGTACAATTTTACAAAGGATGCACCGGTTCCTTTTTGTTAACTACGACTGTGTCTTTTGAAGTATATGATATGGAAATTTATTGGGATAAATTAGTTCAAACAGTAACAGCGTTAGTAGATACCGGGGCGGAGGCCTCAATAATTTATGGAAATCCAGAGAAAATGAAAGGACCCCTAGTACCATTAACAGGACTAGGAGGAAAAGTGATTTGTGGAAAACATGTAAACTTACCTTTGAAAATAGGAAATATGCCTATAAAAACATATATGGTGATTATAACCCCTATCCCAGAGTGGATAGTCGGCATGGACATATTAGCCGGAATGACACTTTATTTGACAGCCGGGAGATTTGAATTCGGAGTAAATCCACTGAAAATACATGCAATATTGGTGGGTAAAGTAAAAATGCCACCTTTTCCGATACCATAAGCTACACAGGTAGTTAGTCAAAAGCAATACCGGATACCTGGAGGACAGGAAGAAATTTCGGTGACCATGAAAGAATATTTAGAAGCTAGTGTATTGAAAACAGTGACGACAAACTGGAACAATCCGTTGTGGCCAGTCAGGAAATCAGATAATTCTGGGAGGATGACAGTAGACTACAGAGGATTGAATAAACACACACCTGCATTGACTTCCGCGGTGCCCGACGCAGTGACAATTATAGAACGAGTGCATCATCCCGGAACGTGGTATGGGGTCATAGATTTGGCTAACGCATTTTTCACTATTCCTATTCCTGAGGATAGGAGGAAACCGGATCCAGCGTCAGAAGAAAAAGAAGAATGCACAGAGCCTACAACTGAGTGTAGGGACTTTGAATGTTGGGACTATGACAGGAAAAGCACAGGAGTTGGTTGACATGATGATTAGGAGAAAGGTTGATATTCTGTGCATCCAAGAGAGCAGGTGGAAAGGTAGTAAGGCTAGAAGTTTGGGAGCAGGTTTTAAATTATTCTACCACGGAGTAGATGGGAAGAGAAATGGAGTAGGGGTTATTTTAAAGGAAGAGCTGGCTAAGAATGTCTTGGAGGTGAAAAGAGTATCAGATCGAGTGATGAGACTAAAATTTGAAATTGAGGGTGTTATGTATAATGTGGTTAGCGGCTATGCACCACAGGTAGGATGTGACCTAGAGTTGAAAGAGAAATTTTGGAAGGAACTAGATGAAGTAGTTCTGAGTATCCCAGACAGCGAGAGAGTTGTGATTGGTGCAGATTGTAATGGACATATTGGTAAAGGAAACAGGGGCGATGAAGAAGTGATGGGTAAGTACGGCATCCAGGAAAGGAACTTTGAAGGGCAGATGGTGGTGGACTTTGCAAAAAGGATGGAGATGGCTGTAGTGAACACTTATTTCCAGAAGAGGGAGGAACATATGGTGACCTACAAGAGCGGAGGTAGAACCACGCAGGTAGATTATATTTTGTGCAGACGATGTAATCTGAAGGTAACTGACTGTAAAGTAGTGGTAGGGGAGACTGTAGCGCAACAGCATAGGATGGTAGTATGTAGGATGATTCTGGTGGTGGGTAGGAAGATTAAGAAGACAAAGTTAGAGCAGAGAACCATGTGGTGGAAGCTGAGAAAGGAAGAATGTTGTGCGGCCTTCCGGAAAGAGGTGAGACAGGCTCTCGATGGACAACCGAAGCTCCCGGAAGACTGGACGACGACAGCCAAGGTGATCAGAGAGACAGGCAGGAGAGTACTTGGTGTGTCATCTGGTAGGAAAGGAGAGAAGGAGACTTGGTGGTGGAACCCCAAAATACAGGGAGTCATACAAGGAAAGAGATTAGCGAAGAAGAAGTGGGATACTGAGAGGACTGAGGAGAGGCGAAAGGAGTACATTGAGATGCGACGTAGGGCAAAGGTAGAGGTGGCAAAGGCTAAACAAGAGGCATATGAAGACATGTACACCAGGTTGGACACGAAAGAAGGAGAAAAGGATCTCTACAGGTTGGCCAGACAGAGGGATAGAGATGGGAAGGATGTGCAGCAGGTCAGGGTGATTAAGGATAGAGATGGAAATGTGTTGACTGGTGCCGGTAGTGTACTAAATAGATGGAAAGAATACTTTGAGAAGTTGATGAATGAAGAAAATGAGAGAGAAGGAAGAGTTGAAGAGGCAAGAGTGAAGGACCAGGAAGTGGAAATGATTACTAAGGGGGAAGTCAGAAAGGCACTACAAAGGATGAAAAATGGAAAGGCAGTTGGTCCTGATGACATACCGGTAGAGGTATGGAAGCAATTTGGAGAGATGGCTGTGGAGTTTTTGACCAACTTATTCAACAGAATACTAGCGGGCGAAAAGATGCTTGAAGAATGGAGGAAAAGTGTTCTAGTTCCCATTTTTAAGAACAAAGGGGATGTTCAGAGCTGTGGGAACTATAGAGGAATAAAGTTGATGAGCCACACAATGAAGTTATGGGAAAGAGTAGTGGAGGCTAGACTCAGGACAGAAGTAAGTATCTGCGAGCAACAGTATGGTTTCATGCCTAGAAAGAGTACCACAGATGCATTATTTGCCTTGAGGATGCTCGTGGAAAAGTACAGAGAAGGTCAGAAGGAGCTACATTGTGTCTTTGTGGAGCTAGAGAAATCCTATGACAGAGTACCAAGAGAGGAACTGTGGTACTGCATGCGTAAGTCTGGTGTGGCAGAGAAGTATGTTAAAATAGTACAGGACATGTATGATGGCAGCAGAACAATGGTGAGGTGTGCCTTAGGTGTGACAGAGGAATTTAAGGTGGAGGTGGGACTGCATCAGGGATCAGCTCTGAGCCCCTTCCTGTTTGCAGTGGTAATGGATCGGGTGACAGATGAGGTTAGACTGGAATCCCCTTGGACCATGATGTTCGCAGATGATATTGTCATATGCAGTGAAAGCAGGGAGCATGCAGAGGAACAATTGGAAAGATGGAGACATGCACTGGAAAGGAGAGGAATGAAGATTAGCCGAAGTAAAACAGAATATATGTGCGTGAATGAGAAAAGTGGAGGGGGAAGAGTGAGGCTACAGGGAGAAGAGATAGCGAGGGTGGACGACTTCAAATACTTGGGGTCAACAATACAGAGCAATGGAGAGTGTGGTCAGGAAGTGAAGAAACGGGTCCAAGCAGGTTGGAACAGCTGGCGAAAGGTGTCTGGTGTGTTATGTGACAGAAGAGTGTCTGCTAGGATGAAGGGCAAAGTTTACAAAACAGTGGTGAGGCCGGCCATGATGTACGGATTAGAGACGGTGGCACTGAAGAAGCAACAGGAAGCTGAACTGGAGGTGGCAGAAATGAAGATGTTGAGGTTCTCGCTCGGAGTGACCAGGTTGGATAGGATTAGAAATGAGTTCATTAGAGGGACAGCCAAAGTTGGATGTTTTGGAGACAAGATTCGAGAGAGCAGACTTCGATGGTTTGGACATGTTCAGAGGCGAGAGAGTGAGTATATTGGTAGAAGGATGCTGAGGATGGAGCTCCCAGGCAAAAGGGCGAGAGGAAGACCAAAGAGAAGGTTTATGGATGTGGTGAGGGAAGACATGAGGGCAGTTGGGGTTAGAGAGGAAGATGCAGGAGATAGGCTAAGATGGCAAAAGATGACACGCTGTGGCGACCCCTAACGGGACAAGCCGAAAGGAAAAGAAGAAGAAGACTATTCCTGAGGATAGGATGAATCAATTTGCCTTTACCTGGGAAGGGCGCCACTACACGTTTACCAGAATACCATGGGGTTATTTACATAGTCCCACAATCTGCCACCGGGTGGTAGCAGAGCACCTGGAAAAGCTAAAAGTTCCTAAGGAAATAATGATACTTTAGTTGGGGAGAAGAACAATAGCGATCATTTGATATGGCGAAGGAAGCGATACAGCAAGCAGTGTCACTGGGAAAAATGAAATCGGGACCGGTAGAATTGCAGCCCCTAACTGGAGTTTGAGGCAAAAGCAATATAGGATTCCTAAACCCTTGGGATTCTGGTCGAGAAAGCTCCGAGAAGCAGGCCTAAGGTACACACCTTTTGAAAAGCAGCTATTAGCATGCTATTGGGCATTGGTTGAAACTGAGGCTCAAAGAGTGGGCCATGAGAACATACCAATTTTGACATGGGTTAAAGGTAACCCGACGACACATAGAATAGGAACCGCACAGGAAGCTAGTATTATCAAATGGAAATGGTATGTGTCTGAGCGAATTAAAATAGGGGAAAAAGGAGTCTCTATGTTGCATGAACAAGTTGCAGATGCTCCGGAGGATGGAGAGACGCCGTTCGAGGTACATCCTCTCGAAGAGTCTCCAGTAAAGGCGGGAACACGATGGGACGACCCAGATAAGGAGGAAAAAGAGCGTGCTTGGTTCACTGATGCGTCGTGCCAATACATTGCTGGTAAACGGCGATGGAAGGCCGGGGCGTTCAACCCACAACTCGGACAATCTCTAGAAGAATTAGGAGAAGGAAAGAGTAGTCAATGAGCTGAATTGAAGGCAGTACACATGGTAATTATGCAAGGAGGGCCGCAAGGACTCTGCTTATTTACAGACTCGTGGTCAGTAGGCCAGAGGCTTCTTACGTGGATGCCCACATGGCATGCCACGGGGTGGAAAATTCATTCAAAAGAAGTTTGGGGAAAAGCTAAAACTATTCCCATCACTGTGGTGCATGTGGATGCACACACTAACATAGGAGACTCAGAAGCTCTCTATAACAAAGCTGCAGATCAGCTAGTAAAAATCATGACGGAAGTAAGAGAGTCTAGCCCAGGGTTAGCTAGATGGGCTCATGTTAAAGCAGGACATTGGGGAGTACAAGGAACTCTCCAGTGGGCTCGAGACAGGGGCATAGATATGAAGTTCGACGATGTTAGAACCGCTATTGCAGAATGTGAAGAATGTCAACATCAGAGGCGAGGTGTTCCTCAGCATGTGGCAGGACAGCTACACAGGGGTAAAACCTCCGGACAGATCTGGCAGATGGATTTTGTTGGACCACTGCCACAGTCGCAGGGCTGTAAATATGCCTGCACCGCAGTAGACACATTCTCAGGGGTTCTGGTAGTTCATCCCTGTAAAACAGCAAAACAACAAAGCACAATACGATGTTTAGAAGTAATACAGAGGTATTATGGAACACCAGTTCAAATACAGATGGATAATGGAACGCATTTCACAGGAAATATGGTGAAAGAGTGGGCAAAGACTCACCATGTAGAATGGATCTATCACATTCCCTATTATCCGCAGGCTGCTGGGTTAATAGAGTGAATGAATGGAATTCTTAAGCAAACATTGAAAAAGCTATCTCGAAACAGAACGCTGTACAAATGATGCAAAGACTTACCCGAGGCGGTGAATCAGATTAATAATAGACCGCTTGGGGCGGGAATAACGCCCCTAATACGAATGATAATGGGGGAACCGGTACAAAATTCCAATGGGGAAATTAAAATGTGGAAAATTGATCCTCAAGCTGAAATTCCCGTACGAGCTACTCCAGGCTCAGCGGGATTGGATTTGAAAATCCTGACAAATATCACTCTGGTTCCCAACGAAATCCAAATAGTGAAAACAGGATTGGGGCTCCAGTGTCCATCAGGGACATATGGACACATTCTACCACGAAGTGGGTTATCACTAAAAGGGTTAACAATTCAAGCCGGAGTAATTGATGCGGACTATCAAGGAGAAATTGGAGTGGTATGCAAATTATTAGCAGAACAGCCCCTTACATTGGAAAGAGGGGACAAAATTGCTCAATTGGTAGTGAAGCCTTGCCTTGTAACCAAGATAAAGGAAATACCTAAACCTGTGGTGATAACCACCAGAGGGGAGGGAGGATTTGGCTCCACTGATTTGGCAGGGGCAAAAGTTTGGGTAAAACAGCCAGATGGTCCTCCCCGAGCAGCAGAAATTATAGCTCAAGGGCAAGATGCTACTGTGAGCGTCTTATATCCTGGAGAGGAAAAATGGGTAAATGTACCGGTGTCAAAATGTCATATAAGAGAGAACTAATCACATGTTTGTAGTATGCACTATTTGTCGTAATACAGATGCCATGGTGGTATTTGCTGATTGGAAGACCATCATCGGTGAGGCGCCATGGCCGGACCAGGGAAGACCGAGGGCCCAAGAGGTGGCAGTGTCGTCTGCTAGGTCACGTGTATCCTTGTCCTTGGTGCCATGGTCCAACTCTGCTGCGCAATGACGGAGGGTGACAAATTGGAGCAGGTCCAGCGGTTACACATAAGATGGAAAAGCAGTACCCAGGACCATACTCAAGGAGACTACACCTGTCCAGCTTACCAAGCTTGCGACGTGGTAAACGTCACCAGCAATTGTCAGATGTGGAAGTGCAAAAGGTGCCTTGCAGGAAAGGACATCCCGGTGGTGGAACAAGGATGCAACTTAACCGTCACTTCAGTAGTCCCCATGTGCCACTACAACAGGACGACCAGGACCTGCAATGAGCACAACTGGACGAGGTGGACGATTACCGTAAAAGAAACCCTTTTTTGTTTAAACAGCACTGAAATCTCGGGACGGAACACATTTTTGTATATAATATGGGTGTTAACTGGGAAACCTAATGCTACAAGAACACACATAGCACCAATATTAGATACCTGTACATACATGGCACAAGCCAGGGTTAAAACCCGAGTGCACTGGGAAATAAAATTCCCCGATATACCACACTGTACACGAAGACGTAGAGCTTGGTATGATACTCTCTTAGGAGGAACGGGAACACGGTATGGTGTAGCTAATGCTGCAGATAATGAAGTAACCAGAACAATGTTATCTAACACAGGGCAACATGCATCAGAGGCTATACATCAGGTAGGGGTATGGCTTCCAAAAGCTATGATAGGGCATTTGGAAAACACAGGTGTTTGGAAAAAGGCATTTACATGGGAGTTAAAATTATGGAATGAAACGTATGATGCGTTAAAGAATATATCACATATGGGTAATTGGACAACCTGTGCATTGCAAATGATACATGCGGAAGCTCAAAAAGAGCGATTCCAGAGAATAATGACAACGGGAAATTATCACGAATGGAGATGGGTTTGGAATATTAGTAGCAAA
Source organism: Syngnathoides biaculeatus (assembly GCF_019802595.1). NCBI lineage: Eukaryota > Metazoa > Chordata > Actinopteri > Syngnathiformes > Syngnathidae > Syngnathoides > Syngnathoides biaculeatus. The sequence continues at coordinate 757,008 of NC_084662.1, read as the reverse complement.
CTTTGGTTACAGTTACACTCTGAGTGAACAAAATGCTGCAGTACATATTGTGCTGGGTATTGGACTCAGTACAATGTGTCTACTGTTAAAACGATTTGTAAGTATCAAGTATTACCGGTGATTACTACCACAGTATTTTGGTTTCTACATCTGGATGGAGAGTGGATGGATGTGTGAACAAATACGACTTATGAGATTAAAATGTGTGACGAAACAGACAGAGGAATGGCGTGTACATTACAACAGGGACACAGCAATCCATGTTTCACCGACTCAGAGGCTGTACTTTGTGATTGGACTAGGGAGCCACGAAGGGAGATGTTGTGGCAAATTGGACCACATGCTCTATGTGTGGCAACAATGCAAAATCATTCACAAGTACCATCGGTTCCTTGCGTTGGTTGCTTATATAATGTGCACCTATGGCATTGGGGAAACCAGACGTATCGTTTGACGAATTACTCTGTCTCATCGGCTGACACAAGTACAATGGGATGTATTAAAGAATCCCTGGAACCTCTCACTAGAGCGTTTCAAATGCGCATTGGAACAATCCACTGAAGTTCAGAAAATTATACAGTCACATACGTCTAACATCTCCAAGCTCATGGTGTCCACATTAGTAGCCAGCGGACGGGTACAACATGCTGCTAAAATAGTACAACAGTCCTCAGCCCATCACTGGTTGGACATCTTTTCAGGGATGTCAGTCACTGCTAGGAGGACTTTGGTGCCCCCTCTGATTCTGTTGGTTATTGTAATAGAATTGCTATCACTATGTAATCTGCTAACGTGTATCTACGTAAGACGTATCCGAGCTGAAGTGGAGTGGGTGATTATGCTACGCCTGAGATGATTGTACGCCTTGAGAAAAGTAATGGACACTTCGGTGTCGAGAACTACACTGTTAAGTTGGTGCCACACCCCACTCATGTATACATTTATGCTAGATGGCAAGGATGTTTATCACATCAATATATTCACAGAAACCTAACGTTGCGGGAATTATGGTCCATGTTCTTTCATGACATCATGAATCACACTGGAAATGGAATAGTGTTACCATCGACGTTTGACGGGTATATCAACTAATTTGTGAAGCCTCAAGAGTGGAATGAGAGGAGTGTTAATTAGTGATGCTTCCCATAACCGTTGAATACCCGAATGTATTGTGCAACCATGGTTATATAAGTTGTTTTTCACACTCACTTGTTTTTCTGGTCAAGACATCTTGACCGTTTCACTATCTTGTTTTTCACTCACTTGTTTTTCGCATATAAGTTGTTTTTCACTCACTTGTTTTTCTGGTCAAGACGTCTTCACTATCTTGTTCGCATGCATACCAAAGACGAACATTGTTGTGGGATGTCTTGACAGTTATGGCTGCGTAAGATGTTTTTCAGAGCCTGAAGGACACACTTAGGTGTCAATAGTAAATCAGGAAACAAACGTTAAGGGCGCCAGGGGGGACGGGTAGGCCACCCGGCCTTCCTCTCGCACGCAACTGAAAAGTATAATAGAGAGATGCAGAGTACAAACAGGTAGAGTCTGCTGCGGGTTTCGTACGGACGCCCAGCTGGTTGATAAGCGGAGCTCTACCTGGGTGTTAGGCTCTCCACCTTCTCGGCATAGGTAAGGGGCTCATATGATTTTCACGCAATGTCAACTGTGTTTTGAGAACTTGCATTTGGTCGAAATAAATATGCCAGTTATTGAGGCTAAATAGCATTTGGGAACGTTGGTCTTTTGTTGAGTGTCGTCTTTGTCTCCTGAACGCCGACCAGCACCGATCCTTTCAATAAAACAGCACCACACATCATTGTTACGCATTATATTCTCCACAGACATGTATAAGCAACAAAAACCTTATCCCCAAAAATGATAGTGGAATGTGTGAACTATGTGCGAAATAGTGCTCTGAGGCACCGAATCTTCAGTGAGCTGTGGAAAGAAATGGGCGCTGTGTTCGAAGTACTTATGTACCATTCTAATGTTTGGTAGTTATCCAGGGGACAGGTGCTGAATTGTGTTTTTGGCTTGAGTGTGGAATTAGCCTTGTTTTTGGAAGAGCACCAACATTGTTAGCGTGTGCATGGGTGAGATATTCGCAGTTATTAATCACCTTAAACTGCTGATGCAGGGGGCTGCAGGAAAAAAGCTCCCAGAACAGTTGAAATCTCTTTACCGAGAATGGCATGTCCCACATGTATATTAAAATAAAGGTTTGGAGTTAGAGTGGTCAAACACAAGGGAAGGAAGTATTTGATTGGAAACCAACTGGAGAAGGGTGGGACTACAGTGAGACAGCTGAAATGTATAGGAAACCGCTGTTCGGGACTGTACAGGTAAACGCAGGCATACATTCACACTGAAGAGAGACAGATCATCCAAGTTTTTTAACCATGTAAGAGGAAGAAATATTGCTTATGAAACCAAATTATTTGTGGTCGATGGGGCCATCAGATGTTGGGCTGATAAAACCCCGTGAGAAGAAAAGCTCAGGAGTTGGTTAACATGATGATTAGGAGAAAGGTTGATACAGTGAAGAAAATAAGTATTTGAACACCTTGCTATATTGCAAGTTCTCCCACTTAGAAATCATGGAGGGGTCTGAAATTTTCATTGGAGGTGAAAGTCCACTGTGAAAGAGATAATCTAAAAAGAAAAATCCAGAAATCACAATGTATGATTTTTTTTAACGCTTTATTTGTGTGATGCAGCTCCTAATAAGCATTTGAACACCTGTCTATCAGCTAGAATTCTGACCCTCAAAGACCTGTTAGTCCGCCTTTAAAAGTCCACTTCCACTCCATGTATTATCCTGAATGAGATGCACCTGTGTGAGGTTGTTAGCTGCATAAAGACACCTATCCACCTCATACAATCAGTAAGACTCAAACTTGTAACATGGCCAACACTAAAGAGCTGGCCAAAGACACTAGAGACAAAATTGTAAACTCCACACTGCTGAAATGGGCTACAGAGAAATTACCAAGCAACTGGGTGAAAAAAGGTCCACTGTTGGAGCAATCATTAGAAAATGGAAGAACCTAAACATGATGGTCAATCTCAATCAGAGTTGAGCCCCATGAAAGATATTACCTTGTGGGGTTTCAATGATCCTTAAAAAGGTGAGGAACCAGCCCAGGACAACACGAGAGGACTTGGTCAATGACCTGAAAAGAGGTGGGATCACCGTTTCCAAGGTGACTGTTGGTAATACACAAATACATCATGGTTTGAAATCACGCATGGCACGGAAGGTTCCCCTGCTTAAACCAGCACTTGTCAAGGCCCATCTTAAGTTTTCCAATGGTCATTTGGATGACACAGAGGAGTCATGTGAGAAATGTTTGTGGTCAGATTAGACCATAATGGAACTTTTTGGTCATAATTCCACGAACAGTGTCTGGAGGAAGACGAATGATGAGTTCCATCCCAAGAACACCATGCCAACTGTGAAGCATGGGGGTGGTAGCATTATGGATTTGGGGGTGTTTTTCTGCACATCGGACAGGAAGACTGCACTGTATTAAGGAGAAAATGACCGCGACCATGTATTGTGAGATTTTGGGGAACAACCTCTTTCCCCCAGTCAGAGCATTGAAAATGGGTCGTGGCTGTGTCTTTCAACATGACAATGACCTGAAGCACACAGCCAGGAAAACCAAGGACTGGCTCCGTAAAAAGCATATCAAGGTTCTGGAATGACCTCGCCAGTCTCCAGACCTAAACCCAATAAAAAATCTTTGGAGGGAGCTGAAACTCCATGTTTCTCAGCGACAGCCCAGAAACCTGTCTGATCTAGTGATCTGTGCGGAGGAGTGGGCCAAAATCCCTCCTGCAGTGTGTGTAAACCTGGTGAACAACTACAGGAAAAGTTTGACCTCTGTAATAGCAAACAAAGGCTACTATACCAAATATTAACATTGGTTTTCTCAGGTATTCAAATACTTATTTGCGGCTGTATCACACAGATAAATTGTTAAAAAAAATCATACATTGTGACTTCTAGATGATTCTTTTTAGATTATCTCTCTCACAGGGGACATGCACCGACGATGAAAATTTCAGACCCCTCCATGATTTCTAAGTGGGAGAACTTGCAATATAGCAGGGTGTTCAAATACTTATTTCCTTCACTGTATATTGTGCATTCAAGAGAGTAGGTGGAAAGGTAGTGAGAGTAGAGGTTTAAGAGCAGGGTTTAAATTATTTTACCATGGAGTAGATTGGAAGAGAAATGGAGTAGGGGGTATTTTAAAGTCAGAGCTGGCTAAGAATGTCTTGGAGGTAAAAAGAGTATCAGATCGAGTGATGAGGCTGAAATTTGAAATGAAGGGTATTATGTATAATGTGATTAGCGGCAATGCTAGGTAGGATGTCCAATTCTGGAAGGAAGTAGATGAAGTGGTTCCGAGCATCCCAGACAGAGAGAGAGGTGTGATTGGTGCGGATTGTAATAGACATGTCGGTGAAGGAAACAGGGGCGATGAAGAATTGATGGGTAAGTACGGCATCCCGGAAAGGAACTTTGAGGGAGGGATGGTGATGGACTTCGCAAAAATGATGGAAATGGCAGTAGTCAACACTTTTTTTTTCTCCCAGAAGAGGCAGGAACATAGATAGACCTACAAGAGCGGAGGTAGAAGCACACAGGTGGATTATATTTTGTGCAGATGATCTAATCTAAAGGAGGTAACTGACTGCAGAGTGTAGCTTGACAGTATAGGATGGTGGTGTGTAGGATGACTCTGGTGATGGGTAGGAAGATTAAGAAGGCAAAGGTAGAGCCATGTGGTGGAAGTTTAGAAAGGGAGAATGTTGTGTGGCTTTTCAGAAAGAGGTGAGACAGGCTCTCGATGGACAGGAAGAGCTCCTGGAAGACTGGACTACTACAGCCAAGGTGATCAGAGAGACAGGCAGGAGAGTATTTGGTGTTTGTTCTGGTAGGAAAGGGGAGAAGGAGACGTGGTGGTGGTACCCCAAATTACAGGACGTCATACAAGGAAAAAGATTTGTGAAGAAGTGGGAAACTGAGAAGACTGAGGAGAGGCAAAAGGAATACATTGAAATGTGATGTAAGGAAAAGGTAGAGGTGGCAAAGGCTAAACAAGAGGTATATGACGACATGTACACCAGGGTGGACATGAAAGAAGGAGAAAAGGATCCCGACAGGTTGGCCAGGCAGAGGGATAAAATGGGAAGGATGTGCAGCAGGTAAGGGTGATTTTGGATAGCGATGGAAATCTGTTGACTGGCGCCAGTAGTGTGTTAAATAGATGAAAAGAATACTTTAAGAAGTTGATGAATGAAGAAATTGACATGGAAGAATAGAAGAGGCAAGTGTGAAGGACAAATAAGTGGCAATTATTAGAAAGGCAGTTGGTCCTGATAACATACCTGTGGAGATATGGAAGCAATTTTGAGAACTTATTCAACAGAATACTAGCGGCCGAGAATCTGCCTGAAGAATGGAGGAAAAGTGTGCTAGTTCCCATTTTTAAGACCAAAGGCGATGTTCAGAGCTGTGGAAACTATAGAGGAATAAAGTTGATGAGCGACACAAAGAAGTTATGGGAAAGAGTAGTCGAGGCTAGACTCAGGACAGAAGTGAGTATCTGCGAGCAACAGTATAGTTTCATGCCTAAAAAGAGTACCACAGAAGCATTATTTGAGTTGAGGATGTTGGTGGAAAAGTAGGTCAGAATGAGCTAACTTGTGTCTTTGTGGATCTCGAAAGTGCCAAGAAAGGGCCTGGGGTACTGCATGCGTAAGTCATGTGTTGCGGCGTAATATGTTAGAATACTACAGGACATGTATGACACCAGCAGAACAATGGTGAGGTGTGCCGTAGGTGTGACAGAAGAATTTAATGTGGAGGTGGGACTGCATCAGGGATTAGCTCTGAATTAATGGATAGATTGTCCGATGAGGTTAGACTGGAATCACCTTGGACTATGATGTTCACAGATGATATTGTGATATGCAGTGAAAGCAGGGAGCAGGTGGAGGAACAATTAGAAAGATGGAGGCATACACCGGAAAGGCGAGGAATGAAGATGAGGAATGGAGATTAGCCAAAGTACATGAGGGCAGTTGGTGTTAGAGAGGAAGATGCAGGAGAGAGACTTCGATGGAAAAAGATGACACGCTGTGGCGACCCCTAATGGGACAAGCGAAAGGAAAAGAAGAAGAAAAAGCTGCCAAAGCAGCAAACTATAGTTGTGTTTTGTGTATGGGCCCAAGGTCCCTGTTCAGAGTAATTCCAGCACAAATTCCATTAAATTGCCTTCTAGAAGTAATGAATAAAGTGACTCCAAATCAACCTTGTTCTTTGTGGAATGCTGTGTATCCTGTGACCAAAGTTCAATTTTTTTCTTCAAATATTGCAATGGCTAATCTTTCTTGTGTTAAACTTACAGGTACTGCCAATAAAATAGGAGCTCTTAATTCAACATGGTGGAAGGCAACTGTGCTCCAAACAGACCCACTACTACAACGCAGTGGGGTGTGGTGGTGATCCAGTGGTAACAAGTTATAGGACTCTTTGAAAATTACTTCTGGTGTTTGTGTGCTTGTGTCACTACTGTTGCCCGTGTTTATCTTCCCATCAGAAGCAGGGGCCATCAAATTGACTGCTTCTGCATTCAACCGCCCCTTCCTTCTTTCCAGAGGACGGCGGGCTTCCTGACTTACATTGATCTCAAATGCTCTAGCCCTTACAAATTTCAAATTGAATGAGGTGTACCCTTTGCTTGCTGAAAAACGCAACAATACTGTTGATGACTTTGACAATCCTGATGACCAGAATGATGATTATGTAGTTCCCCTCACAGACCTTTTCCGTGAACCTTGTCACGTTTATGAAAATGAATTCTGTTTTTGTGTGTTTTTGTTTTTGTTAATGATTTAAATGAGTAGAGCCTATTTAGGAAGTCCTATTGATGATGTTTTTGGAACAATTGTAGGATAAACAGGAGGGAAATGTGGGGATAATTGTAAATATAGTTACCATACATTTGCTGTGCAATGAAGAAAGTGCTTTGCTGCAATCATGAAATGCTTGCTATAGAGATTTATTTAGCAATCCAGGAGAAAATAGATCTGCGCTCAAAAGAGGAAGTAGCCAGCTGCAGAAGACCAGAAGGAGCCAGTATGATGGAAGGCACCAGAAGATTACCCGAAATGATTTTTGCCACACGTACCATTTCCAAAATACCTTCCTAAACAGTTTCCACTTAGTCACATGGTCTCAAAGGAAATTAGGCTGAGTTGTTTCACATTTTGGCAAAAAAAAAAAAAAAAAAAGAAACTCAAATTTTCACTTGTTCTGGAATCAGAGGCACACGCTGTAAACTTTTCTTTTTTGAGCTACAGTCACCATGTTTGAAATGGGGTGTTCTGAAATGAGGACAAAAGGTTAGATGTTAATTGCAAGATGGATGTGCCTACAGTTCTACTGCCATCTTCTGGTAAAATATAAAAGTTTTTTTACACAAGTATTTTATATAAGCCAACGACGTGAGCGGGCCGCATGGAATTAATCTTTTAACAGAGGCTGCAGGCCAGAGAAAATTTGGACACAGGGCTCAATTGGCCCCTGGCCCGAACACTGAACATGCCTGTTGTTGACTATCGCATGATTCGTCACTTGAAATTGCATCCTTTGCACAATTGTCATTGCACTGGGAATGTGTAAGGACACACTGTATAAGCTTAATATAGTGGTGGGTTTGACGCACTCTAACTGCTCTAAATGCTAGAAGATTATTTGCAATACTGTGACTCTTAGAGGAAATAGTTCCCCATTAATTGAATGTCTATTGTTCTTCGTTGTTGTTTGTTTTTTCTTCTGAGTGCTCAACATGAAAATTGTACCAGGGCAGCACTGACTGCCAGAGACAAATTCCTTGTGTGTTGTTACATACTTGGCCATTCAAGCTGATTCTGATTCTGATACATCTACAAGCAGAAGGTTACATTGCCCGTGCAGGCAGGTCATTGTACACACTCATGGTGTCACATCGAAACGAAACGCATACTGTGAGGATGAAAAAAGCTGAAAAATGTTTGGTATCAATTATTTCTTGAGTCATTTTTTTAAATTTTATTATTTGCCAGTTATGCAATTCTTTTTTTTTTTGTGGTGTGATAATTTTAGTTTTGATGTGACACCGTGAGTGTATAAAACATAGTCAGTAATGACCTGCCTACACAGGCAGTGCATGGGGCTACGTAAGCTTTTTCTGCTTACAGATGTGAAATACAATAGTTCCTTACTCAAACCTGTGACATTCCTGTGAGGAGGATCCCAGACAATCTTTTAATAATTTGTGACACCATCTGTTATGCGAGAGACAGAAACATGAGATTTGTAGTCTTAAATTTAGATTTTGAGAAAGATTTTGATCGGGTCTCGCACAAATATCTTTTTATGTTACTGCAAAAATGTGGCTTCCCAGAAAGATACGTAGTGGGTAAAACTGTTGTATCAAGATATCATCAGTAAATATTTGATTAACAAGAACCTGACCAAAGCAGTCTGCAGAGTACGTCAGGGTTGCCCGTTATCTGCCCTCCTTTACGTTCTGTGTATCGAACCTTTGGCAAAGTTTGTGAGGAAAGAGAAAATTATAAAAGGGGTAAATATTCCAGGAAGTGGGGGCCTTAGCGCAAAATGTAGTTTATATATGCATGATTTTAACATTTTATGCACAGATCTTTTAATACGACACTGGACTTGACCGACTTGTATGGACAGGCCTCTGGGTCCAAACTCGATAGAGAAAAAACCCAATCCCAACTTTATGGACCATGGACTGAGCCAGAGATGACTGGACTACCCTTGACGGTGACACAGACAGACCAAAAAATCCTCCGGATCAAGTTTGGTCAAGATGGTTTAGGACTGGGGCGACGTGATGGGGAGAGTTAGGAAAAGACTCAGGTTCTGGGGACTGAGACAGTTGATATTTGAAGGGAAAGTGCTAATTATAAAAGCGGTTACCTTTGCGTTTATTAATTTGTTCTTTTCTTACCCCAACAAGAAGTGTGGTTTTAGATCTGGACCGAGCCATCTTTTACATCCTCTGGGGCTCCAAGTGGGAAAGACTCAGGAGGGAGATTGTCAAGAAGACAAAAGAAAAGGGAGGAAAAGGTGTGCTGGACTTCCAGATCTTCCTGGGTAGCAGATACACATCTTTACACCTTCGAAGCGCATTGGGCCCATCCAGTACTCCCAAATGCCAAGCAATGGCCCGGTTCTGGATAGAGTCATACCTCCAAAAGATGACACTGCTTACAGTTGATTGAAGAACTCCTGTCTTTTAATTTGCCACCAGCATATGCCCTTATTAAGATTTTTTTTAAATTTTAAACTGGATCATGGAAGCTGTCAAGTTTCAAAAAAACCACCGTGTTCTTATTTCTTTTGTGCAGGAATGAGATACAGTGAGTCCAGTGCGGGCTTGCACTCTGCGAGTCCACAACAGTTTGCCGCAATGTTAACCATCCTGCACCCCCAAGCAGACTTAGAGAGCTGTCATGGTTGGTTGCCCACGAAGTCCTCCCAGGCAGGGCCGTTATGCACTCCCGAAGTATGTCACCGCACTCAACATCCCCCCGACCAGGTTGTGGCACCCCCTGATCAGTGAGCCATCTCTTCTGGGAGTGCAGTGCTGCCGTAAACCTGTGGGTGACAGCCGGCCACCTGGAATTCCGGGACTTACCAGGAAGGGTGTACTAAACAAGCAATCCGTGCTCAACGGGGTGAGCCAGTCACGGTTTAGAAGGTGGAGTTCGAGAGGCACTGATTCACCATTGCCGCCATCAAAGCGCCATCCGGACCTCCAGAAAATTGCTGGTCAGGAAGTACAGACAGACCCCCATACCATGGCTGTGCTCCAGATGGCTGCAGCCACTATCAGGCTGCACGCGGCAGGCCACGACACAGCCACAAAGAAGAGTCATCTGTGCCTCACCCGGACGAGGGAACCGGAGCTTCACGGTGAAGGTCTCGGCAGTGACGCCCTGACAAATATGGGACAGGAAGGAGCAAAGAAAAGAAAAGAATGTCGGCGACCGTCACTGGGCATCGTGGCAGGTTCCCGGACCATGCTGTTTGGGAATGTGGGATGAGTCACACTTAGTAAGTGATCACAATACATGCCTGCACAGTAGAAAAATGGAAATTTTAATACTGTATTTATTGCCTTATTTATTTTGTTTAAATCTTGGCCAGTTTTCATGTTTATGTATATTATTAGCGCTTGTAATGTAATAAGTGCTTTCTATTTCAAATGTTTTTAAACAAACAAAAATAAAGTTTCTCACTGCCTCCTCATGAGGGCCATCATATAGTATCTTACCTATACGTTAAAACATGAGTTAGCATGCATGCTAACAGTGAAACCAGTGTGTTTAAGTGTACTTTGTTGAACAAGTCACACAACAAAATTTGAAAATGTTGGAATTCCGTGTGCACATAAGGTTCAGTGTATTTTCTGCAAGGTGCACTGTAATGCACTATGTCTAATGTTGTGCCTCGTCGATTTAAAAGCGAATTTAAGACTACAATAGAGAAAATACAGTCCATTTAAAAAAAACTTAAGAGAACAAAATCTTTGAATATGCTGGGCCGCAAACTGAACTACGAATAGGCAAGGGCACACGGTGCACACACACATTATGTCATACTTAACTTTTGTGTTGTGGAATAGCAATGGCATTCGATCACAGATGAAGAGAATTAAGATTATGGATTACATTAGTAAATTTAAAAGAGACCTTCTCTCATTACAATAAACACATCTCATTGAGTTAGAAGAAAAATGTCTAACTAACTCTAATTTCACTCAGGCTATCGCTCCGTTGGCGGCATGGTGGTGCAACTGGTTAAGAGCATTGATTTCACGGTTCGGAAGACCAAGGTTCAAATCCTGAACTCACTGATGTGGAATTTACATGTTCTCCCTGTGCCTGTGTGGGTTTTCTCTGGGTACTCTGGTTTCCTCACGCATTCCAAAACATGCATTAATTGGAGACTAAATTCCCCTATGTGTGATTGTGAGTTTGACTGTTGTCTGTCTCTATGTGCCCAGCGATTGGCTGGCACCCACTTCAGGGGATATCCCACCTCCTGCCCAATGACAGTCAGGCTCTAGCACTCCTGCTACCCATATGAAGTTGAGCGGCTAAGAAAATGGATAGATGGATATCTCTGCCTTTTACAAAAATAGACAAAGAGCAGACTCAATGCTAGTTCAGATAAGACTTACATTTTACAGTAAATATCACGATAGCTGATCCAAATGTCTATTATTCTACAATATTTAACAAACTTTACACAATCAATATCAATATATATGCCCCTCATAAAGATAACCCAACCTTTTTTAACATGCTCTTTTCACACTTGCTTGTCAGTCAGTTCTACTATTACCATGGGAGGTGACTTTAAACCTTAACGCTAAATCCCCTTATCGATTGCTCAAATCTCAAAAATATTGTAGCAATCAGCCACAATGTACCAGTATATTAGAAGCGTCTATGGACGACTTTGGAGTTGTTGACACATTGAGACTGAAAAAAATTTACAAAGAGAGAATATACATTATTCTCCTCTCACTGCTCTTTTTCAAGAATAGATTTTTTCTCTCCCTCAATTCTACAGCTATTGTTAGAAACTACCTCCAAAACATTACTCATCATTAATACCCACACACTGTCTATCCAGCCATCCATTTTCTGAGCCATTTATCCTCATAAGGGTTGGGGGAGTGCTGGAGCCTTTTCCAGCTGTCTTCAGGCAGGAAGCGGGGTACACTGTGAAGTGGTTGCCAGCCAATCACAGGGTACAGAGAAACAACCATTTGAACTCCCAATCACAGCAACAGGCAATTTATAGTCTCCAATTTATGCATGTTTTGGGATTTGTGAAGAAGTGCCAATAGAAAACCCACGCAGGGACGGGAAGAACATGCAAACTCCACACAAGCGTGCCCAGAATTTGAAACCCAGTCCTAAGAACTGTGAGGCAGACGGTCTAACCAGTCATTCACCATGCCGCCAACCACACCAATTTCTCAAAATTTAAAAATTCAGTCAAATCTGGGAACCCCACTAACATGGCAGTTTAACACATCCCAATTAAATGACCCAGACTTATGATTTTTTTGTGAAGACGGTATGGGATAAGATTTTTTAATGAAATGACTCACCAATTGTGCTGTATTAAGGGGTTGAATCATATACTCTCCTTACAAGAAAAAAAGAACAAAAAATTGAAAATGAAATTGAGGAAAGAAAAAAAACGTCACATAAGAATATAGTTAATTCAAAAGATACGCTTTGAAACTAACTTCAACATTCAATTTAAAAAATACTTTCTCCAACAAGATCATAATATAATAAAAGTATTAGCAAATAAAGTATAATAATAAATTAGGTAAATTTGACCTAAACATTCTTCAATTATACATCCATCAAATTTTTAATGCATTATTTAATATTGTGATGGAGCATCAATACTGGCTTTAATTTTTGTATATAATTGAAGAATGGGTGCCACGGTGGAGCAGCTGGAAAGCACAGTTCTGAAGATCTTCAATTCTTCAATCCCAACCCTCCCTGTGTAGAGTTTGCATGATCTCCCCGTGCCTGCGTGGGTTTTCTCCAGGCACTCCAGTTCCCTCCCACATCCCAAAATGACGCAACATTAATTGGACACTCTAAATTGACCCTAGGTGTGATTGTGAGGTGTGATTGGCCTGCAACCAGTTTAGGGTGTACCCCACCTCCTGCCCGTTAACATATGGGATAGGCTCCAGCACTCCCCGTGACCCTTGTGAAGATAAGCGGCCAAGAAAATGGACATAAATGTCACCATTGATTTTATACCATTATTTGCCCATAATTTAAAACCCCCATCTGCTCCTCCAGCTTTAAATGTCGCATTACCCCATATGGGACAAAAGCATGAACGTAAAGGAGTGTCCTCTATATGTTTGTGCGATTTGAACCAGATATCTATAGTGTTTTTCAAAAATGGATTCTTGGTCTGCCGTTTTAATACTCAATTCCCAGTAGAATATAAATAATACTTTCACAGAAGGTGTGGTACTGTTGCTTGCTCTATTTTTACCCAAGAGGGTGATGGTGATGTTGAAAAATAATATATAGCCGAGCGTAGTTGAGCAGACCAGTAAGACCATTTAAAGTTTGGAAGTTGTAACCCTCCAGTTTCATAAAGCATATAAAGCAACCTGGCTTTCTTATTATTCCAAATAAAATTCGGGAGCATTCTGTTGAGTCTAGTGAAAAAGATATCAGGTAATGGAAGAGGTATGGTTTGAAAAAAATATATAAAAATTTCAGCAAAACGCTCATTTTAACTATGTTTATACATCCCAACATTGAAATTGGCATAGTCATCCACCTGTCTGTTGTACCTCCAAGATTAAAGGGTCATAATTAACCTGAACTATATTGTTAACATCAGGGGAAATTTGGACCCCCAAATAAGTAAATCCATCTCTCGCGTTCAAAAAAGGAGTGTTAACCACAGGATGAAGTCTCTCTTCAGTACTTAAAAATAAAAGTACTTAAAAATAAAATGGATGATCACATAACCTGAGAAACTACCAAAATTTTTAATTTGCTCCAATAAATTTGGAAGGCTCGTCGATAACTTAGTCAAAAAGAGAATGACGTCATCAGCATAAAGAGAGATTCTGTTATCTTGATCACCAACTTGGATGCCCGTCAAGCCTTTATCCATACGAATCGACATGGCCAGGGGTTCTAAGGCTACGAACAACCATGGGAAAAGAGGACAGCCCTGGCATGTGGATCTTTCCAAAACAATTGGTTTAGAAGAAAAGTGGAAAGAAGTGATAGTACTAGCAGTAGGGTTTGTATATACAATTTTTAACCATTGAAGAAAATTATTGCCAAATCCAAACCGCGGTAGAACATTAAATAAAAATGATCATTCAATTCTGTCAAAGGCCTGACGTGCATCCAATGACAGCAGTGTGTGTCTTTAACTCTGCCTTTTCATGTAATATATTCAAAACTCTTCGAATATTGTGAAATCCTTGGCGGTTTTTAACAAAACCATTTTGATCATTATGTATTAAAATAGGTATATACTGATCCAATCATATTGCCAGGGCTTTGCAAAGTATTTTTATATCGCATCCCATCAAGCTTATTGGTCTATACGAGGAACATTCTGTGGAAGGCTTATTAGGTTTGAGAATCAGGGTAATCACCACAAGTCTCAATGTAGGAGGAAAAGTCTCCTTATTTATGATTCTTTATACATGTCCATCAATGGAGTCAATAATTGTTTTTGAAATGCTTTATAAAATTCTATAGTCAGTCCATTGGGCCCAGGAGCACGATTAGTATTAATACTTTGAATGGCAGCAAAAATTTCTTCTGTCAGATGGTTATATAAGTTTTGCTTTGCCTCCTCTGATAGCACTGGAAATACAACTGCATCAAGAAATGCATCCCTCTTAAACGAAGTCTGTTGTATCTCGGATTTATACAATTGTTCATAGAAATCGCGGAAAGTACTAATAATTTCTTGAGGGTCTACAGTCAAATCTCCATTGGATGTCCTTATGCCATTAATTGCCAGTTCTGTTTGTAATTTCCTAATCCTCCAAGCGAAAAGTTTACCTGCTTTTTCACCTTGATCGTAATAACGCCGCTTAAGCCATAATAAACTTTTTGCCGCATTATCTGTAGATAATTTATTATATTTACTTTTTAAAAATAGCAATTCTTTATATTTAAGTGGATCATCTACCTGATCTAAATCATTTTCTAACTCCTTTATTTGCTTCTCTCAATCACACATCTCTGCTTTTTGTTGTTTAGATTAGGAACATGTATAACTGATAATTTCTCCTCGAATGTAAGCTTTGAATGCTTCCCATCTTGTACAGGCTCCCGTTTGATCTGTATTAATTTTAAAAAATAAATCAATTTTACTTTTTATGAAGAAACAAACTTCTCATTCTGCAGCCATATAGATTTAAATCACCAATTGCAGGGGCAGTGACAAAGTTTGTCTATTTGAATATTCATAGATATTGGTGTATGGTCGCTAATCACTACACTGTCATACCAGCAGTTTTTAACCTTTGACAGAAGGTTTTGAGAGACAAAAAAGTAATCAATCAATGCGCGATCGAGATTTCTGGGAGCCTGAATAACATGAAAATTTCATTTTAGAAGGATTAAAATATCTCCAATTTAAATCAACACTATATTGTTTTCAAATGTTCCTTGTTTTCGCTTTACTTGGATCTAAACCTGTAGACACACAGGATTTAATGTTCAATTAAAGTCACCACCAATTATAACTGACCCATGTAAAGCAGAAATTGTGAGGAAAAAGGTCTTCAAAAAATTTAGGATTGTCCTCATTTGGACCATATACACATACCAAATTTAATGCGAGAGAGAAAATAGTACCCTGGATTATCACATATTGCGCTGCTGGATCCTGAATTGTATTAGTCATTTGTAATGGTATAGTTTTGTGAATAAAAATTAAAACACCCCGTGCATAATTATTGTATAATGCATATAGTACATTTCCTGGCCACCTATTTCTAACCTTTTTGATTTCTGAATCAGTCAAATGACTCTCCTGAAGGAGTACTATTTTAGCATTCAATAATTTAATTCTATTAATAACCTGTTTCAATTTATTAAGATTTTTAAGACCCCTAACATTCCAATTTGTAATCTTTAAATCAACAATTTTATGACTTGTACTTTCCATAAGCATACAAAATACAATATTATCAAAACAGTGACTTGGATTAACATAATGTCTGTGCAACTTAAACTGAACAACACAAGATGAACCTTTATAAACAAAAATCTATAAAACATCCCCATCCCTTACTCTAAATAAAACAGATATGGGGACTAACACCAATCCACAATAAGGAGGAGTGGTAAAACTATTCAAGCAAACAAAAAACGGAGAGAAACATAAATGGTGGCATCCACCCAACCCGCCAAAAAAAAAAATAATAATAATATGATAGCAAATCTAGCATACCCAAAACTTACTACTCTTTTTCCCCCTCCACAAGAATAAATAAATGAATAAAATCAAAACAAATAGTAATCGGTCAAACTGACTAAAAATTACCAATTTTGACCAAGCACACACTGAGCAATAACTATATAAGATCAACCCAAAACCAGTATAGGGGCACAACTTATAAAGGTCTGACATAAGAGTGTATCATGAATCTCACCATAACGTTCAAGTGATTGCTAAAAGTTCTCAGCTTCTCTAGGCGTGGCAAACCGCTGTAGTCTTCCTTCATGTAGGCCCTTTCTCAACAAACTTCTTTCTCACCACGTTGAACTCGTTGCGTTGGGGCATGGTTTCGACCGACAAATCTGGTGCAAATGTGAGCTTCTTTTCTTCATGGGTAATGTTGAGCTGCCTAGCGGTGCGTAGAACAAATTCTCTATCTTGAAACTTCAGAAATCGAATGATCACAGCTCTACTTTGCCCTGGTTTTGGCCGTGCCAGAGTACACGCTCAAGAGTGAAGCTTCTGTCACCACCTAGTTCCAACCATGTTGGTAACTTGTGCTCCACAAACTCCAACAAGGACCGATTCATTTCAGCGTTTTCACGTAAGCCAAACAGACGAAGGTTTTTGCGGCGCCCTCGGTTCTCTTAATCATCCGCCTTGGTTTCCAAAAGAGCGATGCGTTTGGCAGCAGTAGGTAGCTCCGCTTTAGCCACCTCCAAATCATCTTCCAGGGATGATATACGCTCCTCAGCTTCAATTACACACGCTGTGTTGGAGGCTACGTTGTTCCTGATCTCAACCATGCTTTGCTCCAAAGCGTTGAGTTTTTCATGTCTTTCAAATGTCAGTTTGTGGTGTCAAACTTGGAAACAAGATCCGAGCGGAGGGTTTTTAGCTCCGTTAGATCCGAGTGGAGGGCTTTTAGCTCTGTTAGCACAGCCGCCATGTCTGCCACGCTTTCACAGGCCTCCTCGTGCTCTTCTCCGTGCTGCTGATTAGATTTTGGCTTTTGCGTGCCACGGGTCCGGCCATAGCTTTTACCACTGGTCGTTGATGTGGTCTCAGACATTTTTCAAAGTCACTCTTACACTTGTATTCGGGTAGTTAAATGTTTTTATGCGGAGTTGAGCGGAGCCTCGATATTATGCTGCCAACTTGTTTCGCTGCTCAACAGAACCCCCCACCCGTTCAAAGTTGAGTCGACGATTATGAATATTATGATTATGACGTGGTCATTGACAAACTTAAGACGAGCCTTGACATGTTCTGGTTTAAGCTGGGGAACCTTCCGTGCCATGCATGATTTCAAACCATGACGTCTTAGTGTATTACCAATAGTCACCTTGTAAACGGTGGTCCCAGCTCTTTTCAGGTCATTAACCAAGTCCTGGGCTGATTCCTCACCTTTCTAAGGATCATTGAGACCCCACAATGTGATATCTTGCATGGGGGTCCACTCCGATTGAGATTGACCGTCATATTTAGGTTCTTCCATTTTCTTATGATTGCTCCAACAGTGGACCTTTTTTCACCAAGTGCCTGGCAGGATCTCCGTAACCCTTTCCAGTCGTGTGGAGTTGTACAATTTTGTCTCTGGTGTCTTTGGACAGCTCTTTGGTCTTGGCCATGTTACAAGTTTGAGCCTTACTGATTGTATGGGTTGGACAGGTGTCTTTATGAAGCGAACAACCTCACACAGGTGGCTCTGATTCAGGATAATACACGGAGTGGAGGTGGACTTTTAAAGGCAGACTAACAGGTCTTTCAGGGTCGGAATTCTAGCTGATAGGTGTTCAAATACTTATTTGGAGCTGCATCACACAAAAAAATTGTTTTAAAAAAAATCATACATTGTGATTTCTGGATTTTTCTTTTTAGATGATCTCTCTCACAGTGTACATGCACCTACAATTTCAGACCCCTCCATGATTTCTAAGTATGAGAACTTCCAATATAGCAGGGTGTTCAAATACTTATTTTCTTCACTGTATATGGTACATGTCTATACATATATGAATACGGCATCCATTATTTGAAAATTGTCATTATTTGCGGGGGTGCAAGGAATGAAACCCCCACAATGCATCCCTATGGAGGCACAAGCCAGTGCAATCTGTAGGCCAGTCCCAAGCACGGTTAAATGCAGAGGGTTGCGTCAGGAAGGGCATCCGGCGTAAAACTGTGCCAAACAAATACAGTGTGAGCGTTCATCTAATGAATACCATACTGGATCAGCTGTAGCCCGGGTTAACAATGGCCGCCCCTGGCACCGTTAACCTGCAGGGCGCCGGTGGAAATTTAGCTACTGTGGGTTGAAGACAAAGATGAGGAGGAAAGCAGATTGTTCAGCAGAAAAAGAAGAGGAATGCACAGAGCCTACAACTGAGTGGAGATACTTTGAATGTTGGGACTATGAGAGGAAAACCTCAAGAATTGGTTGACATGATGAAGAGGAGAAAGGTTGATATATTGTGCATCAATGAGAGCAGCTGGAAAGGTAGTAAGGGTAGATGTTTAGGAGCAGGGTTTGAATTATTTTACCATGGAAAAGATGGGAAGAGAAATGGAGTAGGGGTTATTTTCAAGGAAGAGCTGGCTAAGAATATCTTGGAGGTGAAAAGAGTATCAGACGAGTGATGAGGCTGAAATTTGAAATTGAGGGTGTATACATACCTCATATAATGAGGTATCCTATCATATAATGAGCTATGTATAATGTGATAAGCAGCTATGCCCCACAGGTAGGATGTGACCTCGTGTTGAAAGAGAAATTCTGGAAGGAACTAGATGATGTAGTTCTGAGTATCCCAGACAAAGAGAGCGTTGTGAAGGAAACAGGGTTAATGAAGAAGTGATGGGTAAGTACGCCATCCAGGAAAGGAACTTTGAGAGACAGATAGTGGTGGACTTTGCAAAAAGGATGGACATGGGAGTAGTGAACACTTATTTCCAGAAGAGGCAGGAACATAGAGGGACCTACAAGAGCAGAGGTAGGAGCACGCAGGTGGACTATATTTTATGCAGAAGATATAATCTGAAGGAGGCTACTGACTGTAAGGTAGATGTCGGGGAGAGTGTAGCTAGACAGCATAGGATGGTGGTGTGTAGGAAGATTAAGAAGACAAAGGTAGAGCAGGGAACCATGTGGTGGAAGCTGAGAAAGGAAGAATGTTGCGTGGCCTTTCAGAAAGACAATTGACAGGAGGAGCTCCCGGGAGACTGGACTACTATAGGCAACGTGATCAGAGAGACAGGCAGGAGAGTACTTGGTGTGTCTTCTGGTGGGAAAGGGGAGAAGGAGACTAGGTGGTGAAACCCCAAAATATAGGAAGTCATAAAAGGAAAGAGATTTGCGAAGAAGAAATGGGACACCGAGAAGACTGAGGAGAGGTGAAAGGAATACATTGAGATGGGACGTAGGGCAAAGGTAGAGATGGCGAAGGCTAAACAAGAGGCATATGACAACATGTACACCAGGTTGGACACAAAAGAAGGACAAAAGGATCTCTATAGGTTGGCCAGACAGAGGAATAGAGATGGGAAGGGTGTGCAGCAGGTAAGGGTGATTAAGGATAGAGTTGGAAATGTGTTGACTGGTGCCAGTAGTGTGCTAAATAGATGGAAAGAATACTTTGGAAAGTTGATGAATGAAGAAAATGAGAGAGAATAAAGAGTAGAAGAGGCAAGTGTAAAGGACCAGGAAGTGGCAATTATTAGTCAGGGGGAAGTTAGAAAGGCACTAAAGATGAAAGATGGTAAGGGAGTTGGTCCTGAAGACATACATGTGGAGGTATGTAAGCAATTTGGAGAGGTGGCTGTAGAGTTTTTGAGCAACCTATTCAATAGAATACTAGCGGGCGAGAAGATGCCTGAAGAATGGAGGAAAAGTGTGCTAGTTCCCATTTTTAAGAACAAAGGCGATGTTCAGAGCTGTGGCAACTATGGAGGACTAAAGTTGATGAGGCACACAATGCAGTTGTTGGAAAGGGTAGTGGAGGCTAGACTCCAGACAGAGGTTTCTGTGAGCAACAGTATGGTTTCTTGCCTAGAAAAAGTACTACAGATGCATTATTTTAGAAAAGTACAGAGAAGGTCAGAAGGAACTATATTGTGTCTTTGTGGATCTAAATGGTATAACAGAATACCAAGAAAGGGTAATGTGGTACTAGATGCGTATATCTGGTGTGGCGGAGAAATTTGTCAGAATAGTACAGAACATGTATGAGGGCTGCAGAACAGTGGTGAGGTGTGCCGTAGGTGTGACAGAAAAATTTAAGGTGGAGGTGGGACTGCATCAGGGATCAGCTGTGAGCCCCTTCCTCAGAATCAGAATGGGCTTTATTGGCCAAGTGTGTAAAAACACAAGGACTTTTTCTCCGGCAATTGGTGCTGCCCTGGTACAATATTCAGAACAAAGCTAAAAGAAAGCAACAACAACAAAGAACATGACATTTCTGTTGATAGGAGGTATTCCTTATAGTATAGTTATTAGCTGCCAACATTTTCTACTGTGTGCGTCATTCACCGCCCTGTAAAGAAAATGTTTACAAAAACCAAGGACAAAATGATCCAGTTGTTCCCAAACAATCGGAGGAACAAGAGATAACGCGAGAAAAGGTGCACACAGATTCATTAGCATCATCCAAACAATCTGATGAGCAAATGACAAACGGAATGTGCTAGCACTTTAAATCTCCCACATCTCTTCCTGCCATATTGGAGCCATCCACACCTCAGAATCTCCCCTCTATGACTACAACAACCATACAATCCACAGTAGATGTTGGCTCCCCCTCTTCCAGCCTGAATGTATTGTTGGGTCTGATGGATAGGATGAAGACTGTCAACAATGGAGTCCAGCCCGTACCACGCTAAGATCCTCCTCCCATTCCCCATGCCTGAAACCACTGACCACTAAGAAGCGAAAAGCCCCTCCTCCACTATCTGTAAATCTGACTGATATTTACCGGGTCGTTTCCAGAATAACTCAGACCCCTATGGAGATCAGTCATTTTACATCCCTGAAATTACAAGGGACAAAAAGTTAGTCAAAAAGATATGGCTCCAAAAAAGTAAAACTTCCAACTTAGTGAGGATAAAATGTAAGTCCATTGAACCATTCTCTCCAGCCATCTCTGTGAGACTACCTCTTTTTAATATCAGGTCATTGAGTAACAAATCAAAGTTGATCAATGACATCATTACAATGTATGGCCTGGACTTTTTGTTATGAAATGAAACGTGGTTAACAGAAAGTGGCTGTAATATCATTTCAAATGAGGCAACACCAGCAGATTTTAATTTTATGAACAAGTGTCGTACAGGGAAAAAAGGTGGTGGTATTGCTGTTATTTATAAATCATTATTTCAATGTGAAGAAATTATACTGGGTTATTTTAGCTCTTTTGAAAATCTGTGGTTTTTTTTTTAGTTAAGGGTGACCCAAAGGTTATAATTTTAATCATTTATAGACCTCCAGGATGCAATGGAAAATTGATGGAGGATTTTTCAGAACTGCTGCCAGTTATTTGTACTGAGTACAACTATTTTGTCATAACAGGGGACTTTAACATTCATGTTGACAATAACATGGAAAAAACATCCAAAGAAATTTCTGCAATACTAGACACGTTTGACCTCTTTCAAGATATTAAGAGTCCAACTCACACTCAAGGTCACATCTTAGACCTGGTCATCTCTAAGGATATTGAAATTCTATCGATTGACATTAAGGATATGGCTATTTCTAACCATTTTTGTGTATTTTTTGAATTACAGATTCTTCCAAAAGTTCAGACAACCACGATCTCTATTCGGAAAAGGTACATAAATGAGAGTACTGCCACTCAGTTTATGGAGACTGTGGCTGTGCCACATACCGTGAATGTTGAGACAGTTGATGAACTTTTGGACAATTTCACCTCAAAAATCACAAATGCCATGAATGCTGTCGCTCCTGTTAAAACTAAAACCATCCTGAGGTGACCTAGAACACCATGGAGGAGCACAATGATGGCCAAGAGATCTAAATCGGAGTGTAGGAAAGCAAAACGCAAGTGGAGAAAAATTAAACTCCAAATCGACTAAGACCTCTCCAGTGTCTTTGTAATTTTAACCAAGAGTTAGTTAGAGCGAGACAGCAACACTTTTCTGAAATCAGTAAGAACCTCACAATACTCATGCTCTATCGAACTCGTAAAAGCTGACAAGTGCAATGAGTTTGCCAGTTATTTTAATGAAAAAATACAATCCACCAGGTCAAATGTCAGCACAAATCAGCAAAAAGATAGAATGATCTCACATTTGAAGCCACCCAGAGAAAACTCTATTAACTTGTCAAAATTTGATACAATTCAGCAGTTGAAACCATCAACGAGCTGTCTCGACTCAATACCATCCGACTTTTTCTAAACTATTGTGAAGTCAGTGCTACCTGATTTGCAGCAAATAATCAATTGCTCACTTCAGTCTGGCGAGTTTCCCAAAGCTCTCAATGTAGCTGCTGTGAAGACTCTTCTAAAAAAACAGCACTGGACAATTCCATGTTAGCAACCGACAGACCTATCTCAAATCTCCCGTTCATAGCCAAGATTCTTGAGAAAGTTATTTTTAATCAACTCAGCAAGTTCTTGAATTTAAATTGACTTTTTGACAAATTTCATTCAGGTTTTAGAACTCATCACAGTAGAGAATCTGCTCTCATCAAAGTGCTAAATCATATAAGGTTGAATATTGACTCAGGAAAGGTGGCAATTTTGGTCTTGTTGGACCTCAGCGCTGCTTTTGATCACAATCACAATATACTGCTAAACAGGTTGGAAATGTGGTTAGTGTCATGATCCTGCCGCTCCAGCCCGGGCTGTGGGGGTGTCCACGCGGTTGCGCTGATTGGAGGGCGCACACCTGCGCCTCATGCGGGCTGATTATTCTGTGTATTTATATGACCCTGAGGACGACTGGTCGCCGCCAGTTAGTTGTCCCGTTCGAGTACTCCCGTATCCCTGATCAACAACCTGTGTGTACCGACCTTCGCCTGTTCTCTGACCAACCCCGTAAGCCTGACTCCTTTGACACTTCTGCCTGCTTTGATCGTTCTCCTGTGTACGGACTCCTGCCTGCCCGCTCACCTGCTCTCTTCGCCCGGCGTCCCAACAACTGCTGCTGCACCTGACTGCCTGCCCGATCCCCGACCACGAAATAATAAACGTTTCTCCCCGAACTACCTTGCATTGTCCGAGTCCTGCATTTGGGTCCTACTCCCATTCCGATGCGTCGTGACAGTTAGGACTAAATGGAATGGTCCTTAAATGGCTGAGGTCCTACCTGGAGGAAAGGAGCTACTTTGTGACCATTGGAGGTGCTCAGTCTGAGCATATGGCAATGACCTATGGGGTCCCTCATGGGTCAGTTCTTGGACCTCTCCTGTTCAGGGTGTATATACTACCCTTGGGTCAAATTCTTCAAAACCTTAATTTTGACTACCACAGTTATATTTAGCAGTGTCTCCAGAAGACTACAGTTCAATTGAGGTACTGTGCCACTGTCTAAATCAGATAAATAACTGGATGAGTCAAAATTTTCTTCAACTAAATCACAACAAAACTGAGACAATTGTTTTTGGCAATAAAGAAAAGAGAATTTCTGTTAGTAAACACCTGGACTCTATCTTTAAAAACCAAAGACCAAGTCTGAAACCTTGGTGTTCTGATTCATTCCGACCTGACTTTAAACAATCATATCAGATCAATCACAAAAACTGCCTTCCACCATCTGAAAAATATATCTAATATATCTAGAGTCAAGTCTTGTGTGTGTCAAGCAGACCAGGAAAAGCTCATCCATACATCAAGTAGACATGACTACTCTAATGGTCTTCTGACTGGACTCCCCAAAAAGAGTATTAAACAGCCGGAGCTCATTCATTTACGTTCTGACCAAAACAAAGTGGTCAGAGCATATAACTCCAATCTTAAAGTCCTTGCACTGGCTTCCAGTCAGCTTGAGAATCAATTTTAAAGTTCTTCTACTGGTCTATAAATCACTAAATGATTTAGGTCCTGAATACATGAAAGAAATGCTTACGGAATACAAGCCCAGTAGAGCTCTGAGATCGACTGACTCAGGTCAAATAGTGGAGCGCAGAGTCCAAAGCAAACATGGTGAAGCAGCATTTAGCTATCACGCAGCACACAAATGGAATAAGTTGCCAACAGAGGTGAGGTCATCCCGAAGTGTGAATGTTATTAAATCCAAGTTTTTTCTTATGCTTTTTAGAATATATCCACTTTTTGATCATATTACTTGCACTGTATCTGGTTTTAATTGTCTTATTTAAATATACTTTGTTTGTCATTTTTAGTTTCATCCCGTTTTAAATGTTTTATCTCTTTGTTTTCAAATGCCTTTAATTATGTAAAGCACATTGAGTTACCTTGTGTATGAAATGCACTATATAAATAAATTTTCTTTGCTTTTCTTCCTGTTTCTGTGGTAATGGATAGGCTAAAATAGCTTAAGGTGGCAAAAATGAAGATGTTGAGGTTCTCTTTTGGAGTTAGCAGGTTGAATAGAATTAGAAATTACCTCATTAGAGGGACAGCCGAATTTGGATGGTTTGAAGACAACAGAATGAGTATATTGGTAGAAGGGTGCTGATGATGGAGCTGCCAGGCAGAAGACTGAGAGGAAGACCAAAGAGAAGATTAATGGATGTTGTGTGGGAAGACATGAGGGCAGTTGTTGTTAGAGAGGAATATGCAGGTGATAGGCTTAAATGGAAAATGATGATACGCTGTGCCAACCCCTCACGAGACAAGCCGAAAGGAAAAGAAAAAGAAAATGGAGTGTAACGGTGGAACTCTGTATATCAAATATTTCATCTACTAGTTCTACCTTAGCACAGTGGAGCAGCTGTAAAGCTTTGGCCTCACCCGCCCCACCTGTGTGGAGTTCTCCCCATGATGGTGTGGGTTTTCCTGGGAACTCCAGTTTCCTGTCACATCCTAAAAACATGCAACATCAATTGGACACTCCAAATTGGCCCTAGGTGTGAATGTGAGTGCAACTCTTGTCTGTCTCCATTTGCCCTGCGATTAGCTGGCAACCAGTTCAGGATGTACCCTGCCTCCTTCCCATTGACGCCTGGGATCGGCACCACCACTTCTGCAACCCTTGTGAGGATAAGCGGCTAAGAAAATGGATGGATGGATGGATGTATGGATGGATGGATAATTATACCTTCAACTTTCACAGGCTTTGCTCTCTTGTGGCTTCTAACTCTTCCGGTCATCGTGTTCTACTGGCTCCATGTGCATAATACTTGCTGCAGCTCTCAGAGCTCTACTGGGCTTGTATTCCGTAAGCATTTCTTCCATGTATTCAGGACTTAAACCACTTAGTGATTTATAGACCAGTAGAAGAACTTTAAAATTGATTCTAAAGCTGACTGGAAGCCAGTGCAAGGACTTTAAGATTGGAGTTATATGCTCTGACCACTTTCTCATTGGTCTCACTTTAATATAACGAAGGGACTGTTCATCAGAACTTCAGTAAATGGTGACAAGTCGTAAGACTTGTACCTTTTCTTCTCTTTGCAAAGAATTTTTCTTTTGAAAACCCACCAGGACAAGATTGGTTCCCCACACTGGATTGGACTGCACTGGATGCCTCAGGCTGCTCTTGCATGAACTCCTGGGTCTGATCCCGCTACTCAATTGATTGGGAGCCATATTGAAGGCAGAGCATGTCATTCTGCATGTGAAACGGGGTCAATTCACTTGCATGTGTCTGCAGACACAAACCCCTGGGAGTATTTCACCTGGTGTGGGGCCACTCACTCACTTACTGTGACCTCACTTACACTCTCGTGAAAAAGACATCATTTACCTCCAGTCCCACTACACTTCACTTGTACAGCCCGTTACACGACCGGATGCTTTGTTTTTTATCTTCTTTTTCTCACCCCCTCGAGAAACTTTGTTCAGTTCTACTTATCGACTGATTCTCAATAAATATCCATTATAATATTAAGAAATCACAAAATCACAGCAGCAGCTTTAAAGACTCCACTGTGACAGAGTAAAACTGTTCCGGCATAAAAGGTATACATATTTTTCATTCTGCTTGACTTAATAGCCAAACATGATATGGAGTTTAAAAAAAAAATCACACCTCATCACCCCCATCAAATTTAAAAATAAGACACCTAAGTCCCTTAATGATGTATTAGTCCATGAAGCACTCATTAACTCCAGAGTCCACCAAAGCTGTAACCATTCTTGGAAATGATTCCAGGGAGTTACTCTTTTACTAGCAGCACTGCCAACTGTCTTAGAGTATGCAGAAACCGCTTCAAAATACTGTCTCCTTGCCATAGATGGATGAAAATGTGGCATCATTGAACCTCCTTGCAGAGTGGGAATCATACTGATATTCCTAGCGATCTTGGATGCCCTTCCCGGACAGGTAGAAACCTGATGACCGGGTTGCCCACAGTAGAGACATCTTTGAGCCCTCAGACATCAAGTGGATTCTTTTGTGCTTAGCCAAGCTTCCCAAGTGTGCATAGCCTCTGCACTCTGCAAAATCGGCACGCCCAGGTCTGACAGTGAAGAAGCACATTACCACTGTAGCTGGGCTTTGTCACGACCCATCGAGACGGAGGTAGGACCCAAATGCAGGAGTACACGGGAGACGCAGAGGTAATTCGAGAAAAACATTTATTGTTCCACGGTCGGGGATCGGGCAGGCAGTCAGGTGCAGCAGTGGTAGTCAGGACGTCGGGCGTAAGAGCAGGTCAGCGGGCAGGCAGGAGTCGGTACACGGGAGATCGATCAGAGCACGCAGGAGCATCAAAGGAGTCAGGCTTACGGGGTTGGTCGGAGGACAGGTGGAGGTCGGTGCACACGGGAATATGATCAGAGATACGGGAGTGCTGGAACAGGGCATTAACGATCTGGCGCCGGACCAGTCGGCCCATGGTCCTATATACACCAGGGCCAATCAGACAGCATGAGGCGCAGGTGTGTGCCTCCAAATCAGCGCGACCACACGGGCACCTGCGCCGCCAGGGCTGGACCGGCAGGATCATGACAGGCTTCTTAACGATATGACGGGTACTGACTTGACAAAAATGTCAAACTTTGTGAGGCAATTTGTAGACCCACCTTATTAATTTTTTGCTGGGCTCTTTCCAAGTTTTTCCACTGTACGGACAGTGTTGGTCACTGATTCAGTCATCACATCACAAGTATCCAGCATCAACAGTTTTGCAGTGTCATTCATAAAATCATTGACCATATCACTGATATTCTTGGGAAGGCTCAAAATTTTCCCCTTGAAACTCTGTTGAGTTGATAGACCTTCCTCATGGTGATAGTGCATTTCAGATCCCTCAGAGAAACTTGCTTCAAACTCCTTCAGCATTCTTGCGTGTTCTTCCACTTTTGAAATGCTGACGGGTTTCCAGTGAGTCCAGAAGCACCACCTCCCCCTTTCACAATGTCAATGTTGTTCTCATGGGCCCAGTTGATTGGGATTGCCGAGAATCTGTTTGTGGTCTTGAACACAACCCAGTCAATGCCGTTCAAATTCTTCTTTGATTGTTAGAGGCAGATTTTCTATGTGCCTTGTGTGTACAGGGATCCAGCGAGCATAGTTATGGTGATCCGTGCTGAAGAACCAAGGAACCAAGACTTTCAATGACATCACATACAAGACGAAGTTGGCGATGAGCACGGATGAAGAGCAGCCCCAGGAGCTCAAAGTGCAGGATAGTGTCCTAAAACTGAAACGATGGGCTTCGGCTGATCATGTCCTGTCTCCAGGTCTCTTTTCCATCTTCAATGTCAGGTTTACCAGTTGACAAGAATGCATCTTCTTGAAGCTTGGCCAAGGTCACAGCACTGACTTGATGTGCTCTTTGTGTTCTTGTGAAATAGCAGTTGCGGAGAAAGGTGTTTGCGGTTCCAGAGGAAGCAATACCTGCTTGGGTAGATGCAGCAGTCCAACCTGAATTTTACAAGTTGTCTACAGGTCTTCCACGCTGCCATCTCTATATGAAGTCCTCCAAACATCATGACATACCGGTCTTCCCCATGAATTTGTGGCTTTTTCCACTGGATGTACTTTACCAGGTCATAAAGTGGAGCATCCATGTCCGGTTTGGTGGCCTCAGCATCACATCTCTGCTCTTTGCATGATGATGTGGTTCTGTTGGCTTCATCAAGTTGTGATCTCACTGGAGCGGTTCGCAGCCGAGTGTAAAGGGGCTGGGATGAGCATGAGCACCTCCAAATCTGATAACATTGTCCTCAGTCGGAAAAGGGTGGCGTACCCTCTTCGGGTCGGGAATGAGATTCTGCCCCAAGTGGAGGAGGTCAAGTATCTTGGGATCTTGTTCATGAATGAGGGAAGAATGGAGTGGGAGATTGACAGGCGGATCGGTGCAGCGTCTGCAGTTATACTGACTTTGTAGTTCATTGTGGTAAAGAGCGAGCTAAGTCGAAAGGAAAAGCTCTCAATTTACCAGTCGATCTACGTTCCTACCCTCACCTATGGTCACGAGATTTGGGTTGTGACCGAAAGAATAAGACCCTGGAAACCATTGGCCGAAATGAGTTTCCTCCGCAGGGTGTCCGGGTTAGAGATAGAGAGAGAGATAGAAGCTCGGTCATCCGAGGCGCTCAGTGTCGATCTGCTGCTTCTCCACATTGAGAGGAGCCAGATGAGGTGGTTGGGACATCTAATGCGGATGCGCCTTGGACGCCTCTCTGGTAAGGCGTTCCAGGCTTGTTCCACTGGAAATAGACCCCGGGGACAATCTAGGACACCGTGGAGAGACTATGTCTCTTGGCTGGCCTCGGAACACCTCAGAATCCCTCCGGAAGAGCTGGAAGAATTGGCTGGGGAAAGGGAAGTCTGGGTATCCCTGTTGAAGCAACTTCCCCTGTGGTAGGAGATGGATGGATGGATTTATGGAACACAAACTACCAATACCCTGAGTTACCAATTGTTCCAGACTATGAAGAGCGGAGAGAACTTCCCAATCCACCCAATATGTTCTTCATTTGCTGTGACAGTGCGGTGACCAAGTGTAATGCAATTATGGGTTTATAAGGATATCTGGATGTGTCTGTCATGGGATGTAACAAGTGTACACAGTGCTGTTTAAGCATGCACCCAGTAATTTCTAACAACATATTGGCTGTTCAAGGTGAATGTGAGGTAGAGAAATCTGGCATGTTCATGTGACCCCCGCCCTGCTTAGCTGGGTGGCGTAATAAGTGTGAATGCTGTGGATTCGATTATGCTCATCCAGCAAGTCCCTCATGGTTTAACTGTCAGTATCCTATGACCTCTTTCCCAGCACACATGTATCGTAGAAAACCTACATTTTATGCAATGTACCGGTCACTGCATTGTCCACCATGAGCAACAGAAATTAACATAATTGGATTTTGTTTGAACTTTATCAAAGTCATAAGCATTTGGCCTACAAATGGTATTGATTGTGGAATTAGGGCAAATGGGCATTGGCAGACTACAAATGGTCTAAAATGGACCTTTCCGATGGCGATCTTGAGCTCCGCCCCTTAGCCATGTCCCACAAGCTTCCAAAATGCCAACAGAACAGAGCATGTTTAAAGTCGAGTCTCTATCGCGTATTCCAGATAATGTTGTGGTACGTTTTTTTGCTAAATGGGTCTGACTTGTCCAAGAGAGTTCTGCAGAGAGGTCTCAACTATTTCACGCAAGGATATGTACACGGAATGAAGATTTTGGACAGAGCAGGACCCAATGTTAGTTACAGCGAAATGTTGGTGATCGATGCAAAAAAAAGTTTGACGGCTCACAAACTTCATATTGGAATCCAACAGGTTAAAATAGTGGAATCATACTGGACATGTAAAGGAGGGTGAGTACTTTTAACTTGGAAAGATCACGAATAATATAATTGTCGTCTTTATAAGTGGGTTAGGTAAATTTAGCCCACTCTCTATGCCATGTACCATATGTAAATAAATGGGTGTATTCAATTGAATTTGCTCGTAATCGAATCCAGTGCTCTGTCTTAAAAGTCTGATGTGATACAAATAGGCAAATAGATATTTCTCTTGCATGACATCGCGCATTTACGTATCACTAACCTGACTTTCGGCATAAAACATTACACTGACAGTGAAAGTTGTTCTTCTGCAATGTATAAAGCACTGATAATAATTAAATCAAATTCAAAGAAGATACTTCTCCCTCAACTACCTTTAAACATAAAGCCTTGTGTTTGTTATTGTTTACATTTAGTTGAATGCGCGGTCTTCCACAAGCCTTAATCCAGCATAGACACTTCGTCAACTGTGTTTTTGGCTTTGGAAAATGAATTAACCGGGCCCCTTGTAACCTAGCAGGATATCTTTCATCACAATTGCACATTCCCCAAGCATATCTGAGGATCATTTTCTTTGGAACATTAACTTTTCCAAGTGCACGCTACTGACAACCACCATTGCTTGTGGGACAATATGGCGAGAGGGGGTGTCAAGCCGGGGGTTATGACAATGCTGCTATCTGATTTACCATTATTGTACCAGTGATTGACAGGTCGGAAAGGTCCATTCCCATTGACAGACAGGAGTCACCATCACTTTCTAACATGCAGTCAGTAAGTGGGTATGACATTTCTGGTGGTGGTCCTCTGTGTAGTCCTCCAACCCTGGGTCTGACAACTGCATCTGGGCATCACAGGATGATGTCGCTGCTTTGCATAATTTTTCATAGGAATGCCATTACATGTTGCTTGTCTGGGGTGGTAACAAAGAACAGGGTTGCCTCACTACTTTGTGCTTCACTTTGGTGGCTTCAGTGTGTCGATTTTTTTTCCACGCCCCTCTCACCAAAAAAAATACCCCTTGGAAAAATAAAGCCAATTAGCATATTGCGGGAAGACACATTGATACAACGCATGTGATTGGTCCGCGGCGCGACATCGAGCAATGAGACCGTGTGTTTATTTAGCTGATTGGCTGCAGATCATTGAAGACTCACCCAGAAACTTCCATCCCACCTTCTCCTTTGTCCTTCCTTTCCGCCATATTCTATTGTGTTGACTATCTAAGCGATAATCTCTCGTGTTCACAATGCCGCTGAAGCGCTGTGCTGTGTAAGCTTCCTCTGAAGCGCCCAAGAGGAAGAGAAAGATGATGACGATCGTCGAAAAAGTAAAACATTTGGATATGATCAAAGACGGCAGAAGTTACGCTTTTGTGGCGGGCCATTATGGCGTGAATGAATATACACTGAGCTACTTAAAATCGCTTCAATAACTTTCAATAAGGAAACAAAAAGTTTGGTGACTCCGTGAAATAAGAGGATTGTTCAAATGGAAGATGCATTAGTTTTGCGAATAGTGGATTGCAGAAAAAACACCCAGTGACGATGATGAAGAGGGTGAAGGAAGTGCTAATGAACTTCAAGCCAGCAGTAGTGCTGCAAGAAACAATCCTCCCTCTCAAGGACAAAGCTTTTCGACAAGCAAAGGTTGGTTTGAAAATTTCAGAAGTGCTACAGCCTGAGAAATGTGCCTCTATATGGTGAGGCTTCTTCCCCTGAAGATGCTGGTCGTCCTTATGTAGAGGAAGAATTTGACATTGACAACAATATGGTACAAGCTGTCGAGTTTCACAATTGTGTTGATGGGGTTGTCCTTGTACAGCGGAATTTTGAAGTATAATGAAAAACAAACAACACCATGTTTTTCTCAACCTTTACCTCAATTACATTGTCAGAACCTCCAGCAGAAGATTCTCCGAGTGAATAATGTTAATTAATTAATTAATTGCGTACGTACTGCAATAAAAATGTGAATGTCCAACACAAAGTTTTAATAGATAAAGATTTAACTAGACACTTGTACTGATTAAAATGTTTGTCTCAAATATGCAAAGTATAAATACATACTGTACTTTTCATGTATGTGAAACATTTTGGTACTGTCACGTTCATCACCTAATTGCTGGAATAATATGCAAAGTAGAGGCACAAGGAACATGTCTTTCTCATGAGGAGAACGAGATTGGCTCACCAGCTAAAATCTCCAACCCCGCTCTGGCTCAACTTCTCCCTTCTCCTCCTTTTACTCTTTATTTTCAAGGCCATATTTACAAGGTCACAGGAAACAATGGGGTAAAAGATTGCAAAGCAAGCATATTCTTGAAAAAACAACACTCCTTTGAAGTAATTGCAGTGCTCTGGTCCTTTCGTCTGAGTCAGCGGGAGCATCTCTGTTCAGGCACAGTTGGGTCACACCTGCTCGAAAGTAGAATTGTTCAAAGCAAAGGTAATAGCTGAAAATGCATGTTAAATATATTTACAATCATTCTAACATTTCCCTCCTGTTTATTATGTATTTGCACAAATTCTTATATCATTATATCATATATATCATCAGTTACAGAATAATTTTTATGAAAACAAATACTGTCCAGAGAAATTTTTGTTACTCATAATCTGGATCGAGAAACAGGTTAGATAAATTTATGGAATATTGTCATCACTGTCACTATCATAGACATTCCTCATCATTAAAGGATACAATTCCAACACCTTTTCCTTTGTGGGTGAGATGGTAGTGTTACGTTTCAGGATAAGAGCATGCACACAAGGAATACAACATTCACACAAGGTCAAAATTGCTGCAAAAACAGCGACTGATACCAAAATTGAGGACACAAGGGCTTTGTATTTTTCAAAGACATTTATCCAGGAATCCCTCACGGAAGTCTCAACACCGGGATGCTCATTCATCTTTGCTTTAAGGGTTCAAAGTCCCTTAATGGCTTTCATGAGACTTCCATCAGCAGCTGTGTTGTTGGGAATAAATGTTGCAACATTGTTCTCCAAGCATAACACAGACTGCTCTCGCCTCAGCCAACAACATATCAACATCTATCTGGGTTCGGAACGTCATAAGTGGGTGTGGAGGTAATTCTGCTGCTTATGCTGAATAATATATTAATAACACCATGCACAGTCCTAAACCCTCTCTTTGTCCAATTTCCCAATTTTTCTATGTTCTAATGAATGTAATTCTGTCCACGATTTTGTTGGTTTACACCAGCAACAGATAAAGGACTCAAATCCTTCTGCTATTTGATCTACTAATTTGTGCTCATGTGGGACTGCACGAGGAACACCAATGGAATCAATGTATGTTGAATGCCCTTGTCCTTTCCATTCTGCCTCCAGTCACTCACATTTGTAAAATGTACAGGTGTGGTCAGTCCACCCCGCAGATATAGTTACAGGTGTGGTCCACCAGTCATGCCCGCAGATATAAAGTTGTGGGTGTGATTAGAATTGGAATCTCAAGAACTTAAAATAACTTACTGAGTTGTTATGCCCGAGTATGTAGTTGTTACCTAATACCATAATCATAATTTATTGACACTACATAGACTGAGATAGACATCTTTAAAGAGATCAATAGACATTCAATTTAAAAACTAAGTACTCATATGATCAAATGTTTTTATTTCATCATGATGTATTGTGATAGTCTCGCGTAATTTACGGCGGTATCTATTGTCAATTAATTGATGAAAGCTAGCAAGAGATGATCTATATCTTCCCAAAGCATGTAGAGGGGAAAAGTTTTCGACTTCAAGATAATGCGGTACCATGGGAGAAAATGACCATTCGCATTGAGATATATGGACAGACTCGTCTAATGTTAGAACTTACATCGAGTCAAAGTAAATCACAATCTCATACGTATTATAGTTAGATACTGAAACATTACCTGTGTTATATCCCAGAAATGTTTTCAGTGTAACTGAATTTCCTTTGACATGGCTCATGATGTTGTTGACTTTCAACGTAAATGCGATCGCAGTACATGAAGAAGCTCTGAACATGTGCTTTTGGCATAACTTCCGAAGATGGTCAGTACGGTTAACTTGCATTTCCTGTTTCCAGGTGAATACTTTTTGTTTAGAATCAGGCATCTTTTGTTACCATTTATTAAATAAATTAAAGACCAACGTTCCCTCTAATGTTTTACATCTGAGCAAACACAGGAAGCCTTCAATAAATCTTTTTAAGGAACTGAATCGAGTGAGTCATGCCACTCCACCTCCAATATTATATATTGTAGGAATAATTGTGATCATAATTATCATACATCTGCTTCCAATAAAGAAATGCTTTGCTCTGCTCGAGATAACGTGGAAGCCTCCTAGCAGATTATAGCAAGAACAAAAACATCTAATCATCAGAACTGTTAGAACTGCTGCCTGTTAAAGAAATGATGACCACACATGTATTCAGCAATCTTCCACACATGCACACGCACATAAACATGTACACCTTGTTTCAAACTGTTTTGCTTGTCGTCTCCTTTTTGAAACATCCATGTAAATAAGGGGCGTCTTAAAACTAAATAAATAGAGGTGCTGAGGAGAGGATAATCAGAGAGTGCAGTGGTGAATTGTACGAAACAGTTCCTCTCCTCTCTCCTCACGAGACTTGAACTGGTGTCTTTGCTTCCTTTTTTGTCCTGTTTAATGAATGTCTGATTGGTGAACCTGACATATATATTATATAATATTAATAATTAGTAACACATTTAGTGGATTTAGTGGAAATTTAAGATAAATTGTTCTACTTATTATTTGGGCGGAACGGTGGTGCAGCTGTAAAGCATTGCCCCCACAACTTTGAGGACCGGGGTTCAAATCCCAGCCCCGCCTGCGTTGCGGTTGCATTCACCCATGCCTGCGTGGGTTTTGTCCAGGCACTCCGTTTTCCTCCCACATCCCAAAACCATGCATTCATTGGAGACTCTCAATATGTAAAATCTTACTTACTCAATACAATCAGTTTTCAATAACACCAACAAAACTATACATCATGTTAAACTCAAGACCCTGGGGGCTACATCCGGCCCACCACATTGTTTTATGTGGCTAATCATTTGAGTCAACTTCATGTTTCTTGCGAAAATACTACCCATCCAAACAATTCATTTTCAACTGTACTTGTCCCAGTGTGGCTCACTAGAGCCTATCTCAACTGACTCCGGGCGGACTACATTCTGAATTGGTTGCCAGTAAGTCACAGGGTACATATGGACAGACAACCGTTTGAAGCCTAATCCAGACTGAGTGGGAACTGAACCCATGCTGTCTGCACCAAAGTCAGGCATGTGTACCACGACACTAACTGTCAGTGACTTATTAAAATACTGAAATCGCAAATTGTCTCAAATTTTAATATCACTAAGATATTGCATTTTTTTTAAATCAATCTCACTTTAAAAGTAAATTGAAAAACAACTGTTTTTCTTTTGTTACTGATGGTTTAGTTTTATGGAGCCCTATGGGGGCACCAGCCAGTGCAATCTGTAGGCCAGTACCAAGTCCGGATAAATGCAGAGCATGGCTTCAGGAAGGGCATCCGGTGTAAAACTGCGCCAAACAAATATGAGCGTTCATCTAAAGAATTCCATGCCGCATTCATCGTGACCCAGGTGAACAACGCCCACCCATGGCACCGTTAACCTGCAGGGCGTCGGTGGAAATTCAGGGACTGTGGGTCGAAGACTAAGAAGAGGAGGAAAGCGGATTCGTCAAAAGAAGTAGAAGAAAAGAAATGTACAGAACCCACAACTGAGTGTAGGGACTTTGAATGTTGCGACGATGACAGGAAAAGCTCAGGAGTTGGTTGACATGATGATGAGGAGAAAGGTTGATATATTGTGCATCAAAGACCAGGTGGAAAGGCAGTAAGGCTAGAAGTTTAGGAGCAGTGTTTAAATTATTTTATTATAGAGAAGAAGATGGAGTAGATGGGAGAGAAATGGAGTAGGTGAAAAGACCAGATCAAGTGATGGGGCTTAAAACTCAAAATTGAAGGTGTTCTGTATAATGTGATTAGTGGCTATGCTCCACAGGTAGTATGTGACTTAGAGTTGAAAGGGAAATTCTGGAAGGAACTAGATGAAGTAGTTCTGAGCATCCCAGACAGAGAGAGAGTTGCGATTGGTGCAGTGTAATGAACATGATGAAGGAAACAGGGGCGACGAAGAAGTGATGGGTAAGTATGGCATCCAGGAAAGGAATTTTGAGGGAAGGATGGTGGTGGACTTTACAAAAAGGATGGAAATGGCAGTAGTGAACACTTTTTTTCAGAAGAGGCAGGAACATAGCGTGATCTACAACACTGGAGGTAAGAAGCACGCAGGTGAATTACATTTTGTGCAGATGATGTAATCTGAAGGAGGTTACTGACTGTAAAATAGTGGTAGGGGAGATTGTAACTAGACATCTGTAGGAATAATTGTGATCAGAATTATCATCCATCTGCTTCCAATAAAGAAATGCTTTGCTCTACTCTAGATAACGTGGCAGCCTCCTAGCAGGAGATGGCAAGAACAAAAACGTCTAATCATCAGAATGATTAGAACTGCTGCCTGTTAAAGAAATGATGACCACACATGTATTCAGCAATCTTCCACACATGCACACGCACCCGAACAAACATGTACACGTTGTTTGCCGTCTCCTTTTTGTAACATCCATGAAATTAAGGGGGGTCTTAAAACTAAATAAAGAGGTGCTGAGGAGAGGATCATCAGAGAGTGCAGTGGTGAATTGTACGACACAGTTCCTCTCCTCTCTACTCGCGAGACTTGAATTGGTGTTTTTGCTTCCTTTTTTGTCCTGTTTAATGAATGTCTGATTGGTGAAGCTGACAACATCATAGGATGGTGGTTTGTAGGATGACTCTGGTGGTGGGTAGGAAGATTAAGAAGACAAATGTAGAGCACAGAACCATGTGGTGGAAGCTGAGAAAGGAAGAATGGTGTGTGGTCTTTCAGAAAGAGGTGAGACAGGCTCTCAATGGACAGGAGGAGCTCCTGGAAGACTGTACTACTTACAGCCAAGGTGATCAGAGAGACAGGCAAGAAAAATTAGTGTGTCTTCTGGTAGGAAACTTTTAGAAGGAGACTTGGTGGTGGAACCCCAAAATACAGGAAATCATAAAAGGAAAGATTTGCGAAGAGGAAATGGGACACAGAGAACACTGAGGAGAGGTGAAAGGAATACACTGAGATGCGATGTAGGGCAAAGGTGAAAGTGGCAAAGGCTAAACAAGAGGCATATGACGACATGTACACCATTTTGGAGACAAAAGAAGGAGAAAAGGATCTCTACAGGTTGGCCAGAGAGAAGGATAGAGGTGGGAAGGGTGCAGCACGGGTGACTAAGGATAGAGTTGGAAATGTCTTGACTGCTGCCAGTAGTGTGCTAAATAGATGGAAAGAATACTTTGAGAAGTTGATGAATGAAGAAAATGAGAGGGAAGGAACAGTAGAAGAGGCAAGTGTGAAGGACCAGGAAGTGGCAATGATTAGTAAGGGGAAAGTTAGAAGGTACAAAAGAGGATGAAAAATGGAAAAGCAGTTTGTCCTGATGACATACCAGTGGAGCTATGAAAGCAATTTGGAGAGGTGGCTGTGGAGTTTTTGACCAACTTATTCAACAGAATAGTAGCGGGCAAGAAGATGCCTGAAGAATGGAGGGAAAGTGTGCTCATCCCCATATTCAAGAGCAAAGCCGATATCCAAAGCTATGGGAATTATAGACGAATAAAGCTGATGAGCCACCAAATGAAGTTAAGGGAAAGAGTAGCGGAGACAAGACTCAGGACAGAAGTATCTGCAAGCAACAGTGTGGTTTCATGCCTAGAAAAAGTTCCACAGATGCATTATTTGCCTTGAGAATGCCACTGGAAAAGTACAGAAAAGTTCAGAAGGAGCTACATTGTGTCTTTGTGGATCTAGAGAAAACCTATGACAGAATACCAAGAGAGGAACTGATACTGCATGCATCAGTCAGGTGTGATGGAGAAATTTGTCAGAATAGTACAGGAGATGTATCAGGGTAGCCGAACAGTGGTGAGGTGTGCCGTAGGTGTAACAGAAGAATTCAAGGTGGAGGTTGGACTCCATCAGGGATCACTGCTGAGCCCCTTCCCGTTTGCTGTGGTAATGGAGAGGCTGACAGATAACCTTAGATTGGAATCCCCTTGGACCATGGTGTTCACGGATGACATTGTGAAATGCAGTGACAGCAGGGATCAGGGCAGAAATGAAGATGTTGAGGTTCTTGTTGGAGTGAACAGGTTGGGTCGGATTCGAAATAAGCTCATTAGAGGGACGGCCAAAGTTGGATGTTTTGGAGACAAGGTTCGAGAGAGCAGAGAGCAGACTTCGATGCTTTGGACACGTCCAAAGGTGAGCGAGTGAGTTTTTTGGCAGAAGAGTGTCGAGGATGGAGCTGCCAGGCAAAAGAACAAAATGAAGACCAAAGAGAAGATTGATGGATGTTGTGAGGGAAGACATCAGGGCAGTTGGTGTTCGAGAGGAAGATGCAGGAGATACGCTTAGATGGATGATATGCTGTGGTGACTCCTAATGGGACAAAGCTGAAAGGCAACGAAGAAGAACATGAGAAAAAGATCAAATCAAATCAATAAAAGCTCAATTAGATAAGTTCATCATAGATTTGCATGGAAATACCCCATTTTCTCAAACAAAAGAAATTCTGGTGCCCCTTTTTGTCCAGCGCTTCACAATTTTTCTCTGAAGTTCATCATGGAGTCAACATCCATCCATCCATCCATCCATCCATTTTCTGTGCCACTTATCCTCACAAGGGTTGTGGGAGTGCTGAAGCATTTCCCAGTTGTCAACCGGTAGGAGGCAGGATACACTCTGAAATGGTTGTCAGCCAATTCAGGTCACATGCAGACAGACAGGCTTTTTCTGCAATGTTTAATGAACATTTTTAGTAGTAGAGGAAACTTTCTCTGACAACGACCTGCTCCTCGGCCACACTCTCCTGCCTCGTTTACCTTACACTGGTCCCCTCCTCTCTTAAAGGGGTACACTCATAATCACAAATGTTACAGTTCTTACACAGCCCATCTATGTGGTTTATAATGACAGTGCCCTTATCCGCCACCCACTTTAGTGAGCAACACAGTCTGGACATCGTTGAGCAAAGACGAGCTAGACATGCTGCTTATGTTTGCTCTCGATGATAATGGTAAAATTAAAAAAAAAGAAATGCTGTTGCTGTAAGAGACCATGAATGTTGGAGTATGTAAATAATAGAAGACAAGTGGTGAAACTCAATGAGATTTTCTCTTTTTCGAGTGAGAAAGGTCTGGTCTGAAGCCAAAGTAGAAAGTGGAGGATAAGATGGTGTGCAATGTTAAAATTCCACTTTGGCACAGCCAGAGCACGAAAAGCATAGACAATACAGTGCACAAAAAGCTAATTCTGTATTTTAAATACAGGAGGCAACATAAGATTAACCTTAAAACTGTTTTGGAGCATCATTCAGCTTTCAACATGCATTGCTAAAGATATTCTGCAAGCAATAATTCAGTTTTACACCAAGACCTTTGAAAGCGATCTTTGAAATTTATAGTTCATTGTTGGCTTGGTTTGGTTCGCAATGTATTTTTTGGTTTACATTTTCATTGTAAGTTTGCAAAAACACAAATAAAATTGTTCTTAAAAATGTTCTAATGGGAATGTCATGGTGATCTGAATCTTTTAATGAGCCATGTAACTTCAATGGATGACACTAATCTGACCACAGTGCATACGTCTGATGTTGCTCACAGTGGTGAAAAGAACCGATCACGAGTTTAGTGTGTTTACTCAGACACGTAAAAAATTCGAGGGAAAGTTGACATCCTCAGCCTATCATCCATCTTGTCGATTGATTCAGGTGTGGCAGATACGTCGATCGCATGGACAGAAAGGCACGTTCTAGCAAGGTGGCCTCCCATTTACGGTCTCTTTTTTGCTTTCTCTTATATTCCCCCCCAGCGGTAGATTGTGAGAGACTGGCTGCTTTAAAAGTAGATTGATCCATCCATTCATCCATTTTCTACCGCTTCGCCGGGTCAGCGGGGGAAGTTAACATTGATCCCCTTCCGAATGACCAAGCCTCTCACCCTATCTCTAAGGGAAAGCCTGAGAGATAACACCCTTATTACCCTGCGGAGGAAACTCCTTTCAGCCGCTTGGATCCAGGATCTTGTTCTTTCGGTCAGGACCCAAAGATCGTGCCCATAGGTGAGGGTAGGAATATAATCGACTGGTAAATTCAGAGCTTGGCCTTTTGACTGAGCTCCCTGTTTACCACAATGGACCGATACAAAGTCTGCATCACTGGAGACACTGCACTGATCCGTCTGTTGATCTCCCACTAGATTCTTCCCTCACTCGTGAACAAGACCCCAAGATACTTGAAGTCTTCCACTTGGTGCAGGATCTCATTCCTGACCCGAAGGGCATGCCACCCTTTTCCGACTGAGGACCATGGTCCAGATTTGGAGGTGCTGATTCTCATCCCAGCTACTTCACACTCGGCTGTGAACCGCTCCAGTGAGCATTGGAGATCATGGCTTGATGAAGCCAACAGAACCACATAATCTGCAAAGAGCAGAGATGCGATACTGAGGCCAACAAACCGGACACCCTCTACGCCGCGGCTGCGCCGAGAGATTCTGTCCATAAGAGTTATCAACAAAATCGGTGACAAAGAGCAGCTTTGGCGGAGTCCAACTCTCATTGGAAAAGTCAGACTTATTGCCGGCAATGCGGACCAAACTCTGACCCGTATCAGGGGGTTCGGTACCCCATACGCCAGAAGAACCCC
The DNA here is from genome assembly GCF_019802595.1 of Syngnathoides biaculeatus. Taxonomy (NCBI): domain Eukaryota; kingdom Metazoa; phylum Chordata; class Actinopteri; order Syngnathiformes; family Syngnathidae; genus Syngnathoides; species Syngnathoides biaculeatus. The sequence continues at coordinate 716,193 of NC_084662.1, read as the reverse complement.
CATGGGACACGGTCCTTATTTTGTGTCAAGCCTGGTGCTCTACGTCACATCTCAATTTATTCCTTTCGGCTCTCCTAAATCCCCTCAGTGTCCCATTTCTTCTTCGCAAATCTGTCTCCATGTATGACGTCCTGTATTTTAGAGTTCCAGCACCAAGTCTCCTTCTCCCCTTTCCTACTAGAAGACACATAAAGTGCTCTCCTGTCTGTCTCTCTGATCCCCTTGGCTGTAGTACTACAGTCTTCCGGGAGCTCTGCCCTGCCACCACCTTACAGTCAGTAACCTCCTTAAGATTACATTGTGTGAACAAAATATAATTCACCTGCACACTTCTACCTCTGCTCTTGTAGGTCACCCTATGTTCCTGCCTCTTCTGAAAATAAGTGTTCACTTCTGCCATTTCCATCATTTTTGCAAAGTCCACTACCATCTGTCCCTCAAAGTTCCTTTCCTGGATGCCGTACTTACCCATCACTTCTTCATCGGCCCTGCTCATGTCTCCAACATGTCCATTACAATCTGCACCAATCACAACTCTCTCTCTGTCTGGGATGCTCAGAACTACTTAATCTAGCTCCTTCCAGAATCTCTCTTTCAACTCTCGGTCCCATCCTACCTGTGGGGCACAGCCGCTAATCACATTATACATAACACCCTCAATTTCAAATTTCACCCTCATTATTCGATCTGATAGTCTTTTGACCTCCAAGACATTCTTAGCCAGCTCTTCCTTTCAAATAACCCCTATTCCATTTTTCTTCCCATCTACTCCATGGTAAAATCATTTCAACCCTGCTCCTATACTTCTAGCCTTACTCACTTTCCTCCTACTCTCTTGGGTGCACAATATATCAGCTTTTCTCCTAATTATTATGTCAACCAACTCCTGAGTTTTTCCTGTCATAGTACCAAAATTCAAAGTCCCTACACTCAGTTGTAGGCTCTGTGCATTCCTCTTCTTCTTCTGGCGACGAATCTGCTTTCCTCCTCTTCTTTGTCTAGCTGAATTTCCACCGATGCTCTGCCAGTTTACGGTGCAGGCATTGTTAACCCGGACCACGACCGATCCGTTATGGTATTCTTTACATGAACGCTCATATTTGTTTGGCACAGTTTTATGTCTGATACCCTTCCTAACACAGCCCACTGCATTTATCCGGGCTTTGGACCAGCCTACAGATTGCACTGGCTTGTGCCCCCAAGGGGTCAGGTGTCATGGTTTGGAAATGTATCTTTGAAGAACAAAAATTCCATGAACCAAATTAAGTGGTCCAGTAGGCTGACTGGTGAGTCACAGCTTACTCCAGCATCCTTGTAGATCACTTATAGCAGATAATTAGCTCATTCTTAAAAGAAGAGCCCCCACCCTATGCACAGTGAATTTCATCTCCTTCACAGCCCCAAAATAAAAACAAATGGTTGAGAACTTGCTTTATTCCAGCCGCAAATATCGAAATATATACCAATCTATCCGTATACCAATGAAGTAACATTGCGCACACAAGGTAGAATTGAGGTTTGGTTAGGAGCCTTGAGTACTTTTACGTTTTTGTATGTCTACAGTTGTGGTTGCTGTGGTTCTATGATCACTAATGCTGGAAAAGAAATCGACCTTCGGGTATGAAAAAAGTGAATTGAACTCATACTTTTTAGCTTAGCAATTGTAACCTTTCACTTTGGTTCCTCATTGACAATTGCAAAGAAGGCCATCAAAACTATATAATTTGTTTCTCAGTCAGCTCCCAGTCCATTTCCACAACCGATTTCCAAGTTTACTTTTTCATAATGGAAGATAGCTCCAGAAGCATGCTCTGAAACAAAAAAGAAAGAAATGTAAGGCAATTACAAAATCAGAGACAAATTTCAAACAATCTTTAAACTTTTTTAATCCTCTTATATCACTCCTCTCATCACAGGTCGGAAGACCAGGGTTCAAATCCCAGCCCTACCTGTGTAGAGATTGCATGTTCTCCCCGTGCCTGCTTGGATTTTTCTCTGGGCACTCCAGTCTCCTCCCACATCCCAAAAACATGCATTCATTGGAGACTCTAAATTGCCCCTAGGTGTGATTGTGAGTGCGACGGTTGTCTGTCTCCATGTGCCCTATGATTTGCTAGTAACCAGTTCATGGTGTTCCAGGTAACTGGCCATTTTAAGTATGAAAAAAACTTTAAATGTTTTATAATTACTAATGATTTTGGTCTTATACTATTTTGAACTGTATTAAAACAAAGAGGTTTTTGTTTTTAAGTTATAACTTATATAACTTCGTATATATGTCATGATTGACTGCTTGATGTGGCCCCTGAGCTAGAATGAGTTTGACACCTTTGATATAGACTGTTTGTAGCAAAGCAAAGCCAATTTATTTTATCTTGCACATTTCATACACAAGGTAACGCAATGTGCTTTACATGACATGATGCACAATTACATGATATACACCCACCAAGCCACACTGAAAGCTGCACCACCTTCCACTCCATCGTTTAAAATCCATGAAAGCGCCAGACAGATCTTCAAACAACAAAAGATTAACAAAGCGCCGGGCCCAGGCCTTGCGTCGCCATCCTGCCTCAAAGTCTGTGAAGACCAACTTGCTCCAGTCTTCACAAATATCTTCAACAGGTCTCTACAACTGTGTGAAGTACCAACCTGCTTCAAACGCTCCACCATTATACCGGTGCTCAAAAAAAGCAGCAGTCTCAGGTCTTAATTACTACAGGTCTGTTGCCTTGACATCTGTGGTCATCAAGTCCTTTGAGTGCCTTGTGCTGGAAATTCTTGGTAATTACAGTCTCAGAGGACCTGAAGTGGGGGACAAACATCAACTGCATCCTGAAATCATCACCATCATCACAGTCTGGTTTGGGGCTATCAGAAAAAAGGACAAACTCAGACTGCAACGGACAATCACAACCGCTGAACGTTATTGTTGGCACCACGCTACTACGATTGAGGATTTGCATGCAACTCGAAATAGGTCCAAAGCAGGCAGGATCCTTTCGGATTTTCCACATCCTGGTCACCAGCTCTTCCAACTCCTTCTGACTGGAAAGTGCTATAGATCAATCAAAGTCAAACATTGCAGGCATTCGAACAGTTTTTCACTCTGGCAATTAAGTCATTAAATTCTCAGCGAACCTACTATTTTTCTGCCTTGTGCCATGTTAGGACACTTACTCAGCATTAGTACTATATATATTACTTTTTATATTTTGTTCACTTTAAACTGCTCCCTTTGCACAATTGACATCGCACTGGTCTATAACGGGAACTGCAAACGTGTAAAGGCACTCTGTACAAGCTTAACACAATGTGGGACTTTAACACACATAGCTCTTACCAGTTCTAAATGCAAAGGATTTTACATCTTCCAGGACTCTTATAAGGAATAGGTCCAATAAACATAAATGTCTCTTGTTCTTTGTTCATGTTACTATCTTGTTCCTTGTTTTGAATGAATGTCCATGGCAGCACTGACTGCCAGAGAAAAATTCCTTGTGTGTTTTTAACACTCGGCCAATATAGCTGATTCTGATTTTGATGGTTAAAAATATTTTAATACAAAGAAAGAAAAAACAAAATGAAAATTTAACAGGAAAATAAAAGTAAAATTTAAAACAACGGACAGAGGAAGAAATATCATTAAAAAGTGGAAATACTCTAAAAAGCATGAGAAAAAAGTTTGCAACCTGAATTTAAAAACATTCACACTTGGGCTGATGTCACCTTTGTTGAGAATTTATTCTATTTGTGTGCAGCAAAAAAGGTAATTGTCTGTCAATCTTAGAGCCCGAGTGGGTCCCTCTCTACTTCGCGCTTCATCTATTGCGGATTCAGTGCATTATTTTTCATTCCCCCGCCACAAAATAAACAGGTTGGCTTACAGTACAACTGTAACAGTTTAAGAAGCACCCCCCCCCCATCCAAAAATAAAAAAACAACTATGTATGTATAAAATAAAATGCCAGATCAGCCTTTCGGAGCAGATTGGCTGCATAATCAAAGCTCCACCCAGCAACTCTCTCTCTCTCCTCCCTCATCCATCCTGTCCACCATTTTCAACACTGTTAAGAGTGTGTGCGTGACAATGTGTAAATAAAAAAAAAAGAGCATTTGTGGGGATGTGGCCAGAAAAAGATGGAGATGGTGGGAGCGAAACTTCCCACATTCTCCTCCAAGCAAAAATTGATCATGTCGAGAAAGGGTGCTACACCGGTGAAACGGAAGTGAACGGAACGCCAGCACCCCGAGGTGAAACGGAAGTGAACGGAAGGCCAGCACGCCGAATAGTGACAATGCGTCTCGACATTCAGTACTATCACTGATCTAAAAAAAAAAAAAAAAAAAAAACCTGGATAGCGCATACATATCTAGCGGTGTGTTGACTGGTTGAAGCCACTTGGCCGCCATCTTGGTACTCCCAAAACGCATGAAGGACATGGCTTTTAGGTTGGATTATGGTGAAGTTTTTCTCAAGTTTAGCATGTAGCTGGTTGTGTGAGCTTGACATTTTTTCAGTTCTGGTAACATGAAGGGTTTTTAATTTGACTTGGTAAGCCAAAAAAGGCTAAGTGCAAAGGAAAGACATAACAGCGTGACTACCAAGAAACCTTGCATATTACCTAGGTTTCTGATTTCCGTGACATTAACTTTTCCTAAAATGCGCTGTGAAGGACTATCATCATAACATAGCAAAAAGCTAAGCATTTTTTTGTCATAAAAATCTTGAATTTTAAGTCAGTTATATTTTTGAAAATAAGGACACACAAAGGGAAAATAAACGCTAAACACATTGTTCATTTGTTGCCCCTGCGATGTCCTATTTCAGACAGAAAATTTATACTTGTTTCCTCGCATTTGAAAACCAAATTCAATTTGCAGAGTTCTGAATTGTGAAATTCATCAAAAATTTCACAGGAAATGTTTTTTCTTGCTTATCCAGTGATGATCGCTTTTTTACAAAAAAAAAAAAAAAAAAACGGCCTATAAAAGTGAAGCAGAGAGTGAACAGCAACCATAAACAAAACTTTGTTCAAGTGAATTAAGATCATCAGAAGATAAAAAACCTTTACAAACAAACTTTAACAGTGTCAAAGTAAATCTTTCTAACTTACCTGTGAAATGTTTTCTCACAGCCACAAAACTGGTGATTAACACAATTAATCACTGCACAGGTCATGCATGGTTATTTTGGGAGTATAAAAATGGTGGATATCTGTTTTCGGTAACTTCAGCTTTGGTGGCCAATGAGCCACCCAGTTTTTTTTTTTTTTTTTTTTTTTTAGATCAGTGGGTTCTACACGAGAAGATATCATGCGTTTGCTTTGTGCCTTTCTGTACTGCAATAAAAATGTTGTTTTATTGTTTAACGAGACACTTGTACCATTGTAATTTTTTTTTTTTTTAATCAAATATGCAATGTATAAATGCTGTACTATTGATTTAACATTCTGGTACCCACACGGCAGCTCCAACAGAAGTCTCCGAGTGATGAATGGTAACTATACGAGTAATATAATACAGTAAGTGTTTTAAAATTCATATTATAAATCTACAATACTGGTGGGTACAGTGGATCAACTGGAAAACATTGGCCTCACAAGTTCTGAAGTCCCGGGTTTAATCCCGGACCCGCCTGTGTGGGGATTGGATGTCCTCCCCATGCCTGCATGGGTTTCCTCCCAATCCCCAAAACATGCAACATTAATTGGACACTCTAAATTGCCCCTAGGTGTGATTGTGAATGCGGCTGTTTGTCTCGATGTGCCCTGCGATTGGCTGGCAACCAGTTCAGGATGTACCCTGCCTGCTGCCCGTTGACAGTTGGGATAGGTTCTAGTACTCCCACAACCCTCATGGGGATAAGCAGCTTAGAAAATGAATGGATTTATAATACCGTATATATTATATTTTTTAGGTTTGATAATTAAAGACATAATTAAACACCTCTTTTACTTAATACTATTACCATATTTTAAACATTCTGGTACCCACATAAACGTACATCAGTGCTACTTAGCGGCTTTTCACTTTTCGCAGGTGCTTCTGGTCCCAATCAACCACGAAAAACAAGAGCTTACTGTCCTCCATAAGCATATCTTTCATGTATTCAGGACATAAACTATTTAGTGATATAGACCAGTTGCAAAACTTTAAAATCTATTCCAAAGCTGACTGGAAGCCAGTATAAAAAGACTATAAAAAGAATTTGAATTATATGCTCTGACCTCTGTGTTCTGGTCAACAGAACACGATGGTTTCGGACTTGATGATTTTAAAAGATAGTGAGTCCAAGTATTAACTAACAGCAAACTTCTTTTCTTCATTATCAAAAACAATTACTTAGGTTTTGTTGTTTAGCTGAAGCAAATTTTGCGTCATCCAGTTAATGTGCTTTACAGTGACAACACCTCAATTTAGCTGTTGTCATTAGGGAGACGAGACCTGCACAACAAGGAAATGAGTTGCGTGGGGAGACGTGAACAGCAAGGAAATGGATGGGACAAGGGACGTTGTCACTCGTGCACTCATTCGTTGATGTCGCGCTGGCAACCAATCAAATGTTTGGTTTTTTTTGCTTCATTGTTCCACATGTTGCGTTGGGGATATACCTTGCATCGATCTGCAATGTATCAATCTGCCTCACGTAAATATCGTGCCGAATGTAAGCCGGACTGGGTTATTCTGGGGGGGTGAAAAAAATGTGATGCATTGAATCCGCGATAGATGATCCGTGAAGGAGAGGGGGATTACTGTACAACCTGAACAGGAGGGTTCCAAGAACAGACCCTTGAGGGACCCTATATGTTATTGTCATTTGTTGAGCTTGAGCACTTCCAATGGTTACAAAGTAGCTCCTTTCCTCCAGGTAGGACCTCAGCCATTTAAGGACCATTCCATTTAGTCCTACCCACGTTTCCAACCTGTTCAACAGTATATTATGATCGACCATATCAAAAGCTGTGCTGAGATCCAACAAGACCAAAATTGATACCTTTCCCGAGTTAGTATTCAACCTTATATCATTTAGCACCATGATTAGACAGGTTCTGTACTACGTTTGGAAACCTGATTGAAATTTGTCCATTTAAACTCAAGAAATTGGTGAGATGGTGAACATAACTAAACAATCTTGGTTACAAAAGGGAGATTTGAGATGGGTCTAGCTTGCTAACATGGAGGCATCCACTGTTCAGTTTTTTAGATGAAGCTAAACAGCGGCGGCTTCAAGAGCTTTAGGAAACTCGCCAGATTGAAGTGAGTAATTGATTATTTGTTGCAAATAAGCGAGCGCTGACTTCACAGTAGTTTGAAAAAGTCAGATTGTATTAAGTTGCGACATCATTGATGTTTTCACCTGCTAAACCGTTTTCTTCGCAATTTTTTGGTCAACTGTGTCAAATTCAGACAGAATAGTTTTCCCTGGGTTGCTTCAGATGTATCATTTTAGGATTTTACTATTTTGTGCTATTTAATATAATGGATTGTGTTTTTCACAAAAATAAACTGGGTGAGCCTGTCCACCACAGCTAACAGACTGACAGTATTGTTGAGGTTCTTAGAGATGATTTCAGAATGGTGTTGCTACCTTATCCTGACCAACTCTTGGTTAAAATTACAATGACTGACGAAGCTTTAGTCAATTGGGAGTTTACTTTTTCTCCACTTTTGTTCTACTTTCCTACACTTAGATTTAGAGGTCTTGACTATCATAGTGTTCCTCCTCTGGTGTTCTCAGTCGCCGAAAGATGGTCTTAGTTTTAAGAGTGACAAAACTCATTTGTCTTCTGAGGCTTGGATCTTTGTGAGAATAATTTAAACTGTGACCAGAACAATTCAAATTACACAAAACTGAAACACACACTTCTTCACCATTGTAACAGTTAATAGGTTTTTCCTTCGGCATCAACAAGCAATGGTGTGAACGATAATCCTCAACTGCCCCCTCCCAAGTCATTGTGAGCTTGACAATGTAGACGAGATTGAGAGAGGCAGGCCAAACCACACAACCTGGTCGTAGGGTGGTAGCTGCAATTTGTACTGGAAAGCAGAACTTCTTGTCCAGGTCTGACAGCACCTTCCGTGTGGTGCACTGCCCAGGTTTCTGCTGTCTGGTGGCTTGTTGGTGTGGCCGGTTTGACTCTCCGCCTCCCGAACAAACACCCTTGGTTGCCAGTTGGATGACAAGGGTGGAAAGGCGTTCTCCCTCATCTGCTGGTTCTCCACAAGACCAGCGAGACACTTAAGCACTTGTTGTGCCGCCAGGTGTAACAGCCTTGAGTAAAGCTGGTTTTACATCAAACCAGGATCTGATCCAGTATTGCAGGACTTAGACATTACAGGCACTTTGGGTCTTTGGCATACCAGTGGTTTAGGTTTGTGGGGGACAGCAAGATGTCATATGCAGCTCTGATGGTAAAATTTGCCCTGAATGCCTCCATCTACAACAGCTCTTTTCTGGTGATCTTCCTTGCCTGCACTCGTTCCCAGGCCAACCTCTTACCTTGCTTGGCCACCGACACAGCTTGGGTGCACCTTTTTTCATCCTCTTCTTGACGTACCTCCTGGACGACCAGCATGCACCTCTCAGCAGTCCCAAGCCCAAGACCACCCCTCCCCTCCAGCACTCAGCCAACAATGTCCTTGTTGCTAACTGCTGCCTTTGCCTGTTCAGCTGCAGCCAGTGGAGTCCACTTCCTCCCAGTCTGCCAGGATGGGGGCAATCTGGGCTGGAATAGGATCACTGAAATCTAATAGCATCATTTCCAGTCTGTCAGTCAGTCTTTGGCACAATTGTACTCCTCTGCTTTCCTGAAAAGGGCAGTTGTAACATCCATTTGCCATAGAGCCCAATGCTGCTGAGGAACCTGGGAAGGCTGAGCCACTTCTTCACAAATGAGACGACCAGTCTCTCCAGCTTTTCTACCTTTGAGAGTAGGATCTCATAAAGGGCGAGTGGCCAAAAGAGTCAAGGAAATATTCCGTACTGCAAGCACCAGCGCTTCAAGCAGGGTTCTGTCGATGCATTCCAGGCCACTACTCACCTCCTTTTTGAGCTGGTCTACTCGCTCCTGAACAGAGCCTTCCGGCTTAAGCTCTTCACAGGCTTCTCAGAGACCATTGAAAGTGGTTACTCACCAATGTGAAAACAGTGGATTGACAGTTTTCTCTTGATGATGGAGATGCTTAAAACATATATTCAGCTTGATCTTCATGCGAGCCAGCTTGATGTATTCCTGGAACTTTTTTAACAACTGTCCAGTGCAGGCCTTGGTTGTGGTAAGCGTGGTGAGGTCATCCATGTAGGTTCAGACTGGAGGCAGCCTCACCCAGAGTCTTATTTCCTGCCTAACAACCACCCAGTGAGAGGCCCGGATGATGACCTCCATGAACTGGGTGAATAACAGCAAGGAGATGGTACACCCAGCCATGATTCCCAGTTCCAGGTACTGCCATCAGAATCACAATCACAATTAGATGTAATGGCCAAGTATGGAACAACTCACAAAGAATTTGTCTCCGGCAGTCGGTGCTGCCCTGGTACGACATTCATTTTAAGTACTCAGAACAAACAAACAAGAAAGAACAATGAACATTCAATTAAAAGGGTACTATTTCTTATGAGTCACAGTTGTGCAAAGATGCAGTCTTTGAATTTGAAGGTCGTGTCGTTTGACACGAGACAGTTTCTGTGAAGAGGTGTGTGTTCCAATAAAATCCTTTCGAACGTTCAATAACAAGCCGTGGTTTTCAGCCAGACTTGGGCAACTTCGTTAGGGTAAAGATATTGCATATCGCAGTGGGGCGCATATTGATCTACACTAACGAGTGCACCCCATAGCATCCAACTGTCAAACTCCTGAAGTTCGCAGATGACACTGCGGTCATCGGCCTAATCAAAGACGGCGACGAGTCTGCATATTGACAGGAAGTGGTGAGACTGGAGCTTTGGTGTGGTCAACACAATCTGGTGTTGAACAGACTGTAGAGATGATTGTGGACTTCAAGAGGCATCCTTCACCACAGCTGCACCTGACTGCACAACTGCCTTGTGTCAACTGTCCAGACCTTCACGTTCTTGGGAATTACAGTCTCAAAGGACCTGAAGTGGGAGACGAACATCAACTCCATTCCTCAAAAAAGCCCATAAAAGGAAGTACTTCTTGCGGCTTCTGAAAAAACACGACTCGTCACATGAGCTGTTGATAGATTTCTACACAGCGGTCATCCAATCAGTACTTTGTATCTCCATCCCAGTCTGGTTTGGGGCCGCCACAAAAAAGGACAAACTCCGACAGCAACGCACAATCAAAACAGCTGAACGGATTATCAGCACCGCTCTACCCACTATTGAGAACTTACATGCAACACAAACTAGGTACAGACCAGGTAGGATCCTTTCGGATCCTCCACATCCTGGCCTCCATCTCTTCTAGCTCCTTCCATCGGGAAAGCGCTTCAGATCAATGCAAGTCAAACCTAGCAGGCATTCAAACAGTTTTTTTACCTGTGGCAATTAAGTCATTAAATTCTTGATCAGCAAATGTACTATTTTCTATCTTGTGCTATTGTTGCAACACTCACATGCTGCTGGGGCAATCAATATTTGTATTAGTAATATATTTAGTAGACTATCGCACGATTCATAACTTTAAACTGCTCCGTTTGCACAATTGTCATTGCACTGTCTGTAAAGGGAACCGCGATCGGGGAAAGGGAATATGTACAAGCTTTACACAATGTGGGACGTTGACACACTTATCTCTGATCTGTTCTAAATAAATGAAAATTTTACATCATGCACAACTCTTCTAAGGAATAGTTCTTATAAATTGAAATGTCTCTTGTTCTTTTTTGTTGTACCAGGGCAGCACCGACTGCCGGAGAAAAATTACTTTTACACACTTGACCAATAAAGGTGATTAAGACCTGAGACTCCTGATTTTTTGGGGGGGAACCGGTATGATGGTGGATTGTTTGAAGCAGGTTAGTAATTCACACAGGACAAATTTTCAGCACATCGTGTTAGATAAAGTCACCCTCATTGAAAGATATGCAGTGGTTCCCAATCAGCGTTGCCAGCTCGTAGCTCACCCTTTTCATCTGACTCACGGGCTCTTGTGAAAAAGCGCTGCTGAGCCATTAAAACAGCTTACAGTTATTTTGATTTTTCGCCATGTTCATCTCCAGTAAGCTTGTCGTAGTTAGCATCTTTTGTCTGGTAGTGCCGTTTGACATTGAGTTTCTTGAAAACAGCCACAGTCTCATGATAAATTAGGCAGACAAAGTTGTTTCATATTTTGGCCCAAAAAATACTCCAATTTCCACTTGCTCTGGAATCAGCGGCACATGCTGTCAACTTTTCTTTTTTTAAGATAGTCACCATGTTTGAAATGATGACAAAAGGTCAGATGTGAAGTGAAACAAGGATGTGCCCACAGCGCTACTGCCATCTTTTGCTAAAATGTAAAATATTTTTTTACACAAGTATTTTATTCAGCAGTCAACGATGCAAGCGGGTCCCATTTAATGATCTTTTAACAGAGGCTGCGAGTCAGTGAAAATTCAAACATGGCCTGCAATTGGCCCCCAGGCCAGAATTTGGACATTCCTGCTCAAGGATAACCCCCGACCCAAGTAAGGCCCCAAATTTCCAGGCACACTGAAATGTTTTCCAGCCAAATTTCAGCCATATTATATTATCCATTCACCTTTATCCAAGGTGCTTATCCTCTCAAGGATCACGAGACAGCTGGAGCCTATCCCAGCGAGCTTCATGCGAAAGGCGGACTTCAGCCTGAACTGCACCCCAGTCTGTCGCAGAGCCAAATGACGCCATTACTGAGTGGGAATCGGTGCCTTACGGCCTGCGCCCAAGTCAGGCATATGTACCACTACACCATCAGTGACTAATAAATTCTATTCTATTCTATATCCATCCATCTTCTACTGGTTATCCGGGTCAGGTCACGAGGGCAGTAGCTTTAGGGACGCCTAGACTTCCCTTTACCCAGCCACTTCATCCAGCTCTTCTGGAGGGATCCCAACCAAAGAAATTGGGGGACTGTATATGCCCAGCTGCAGCAGAATACGAAAGAATTGGACTTTTTTCATTAGCACTGAATGAGAGCACGCTGTTCATTTTTATCCGTGGAGTTAGCACAAACTTTGAAATGTGTTGGTATCTGCCAGCCCTCCAAGGGACTAGGGCGTGGGAAGATAGTTTCGGCAAAGTATGCCGAACCACGGAAGAGTGGAATCTGGACTGGTCAAAACTTGTTAGCGTCATGACTGATGGAGCTCCTATTACGGTGGGCGTCTTGGGGTTTAATCAGACCCGTGCACCGGGACATGGAACAACGGGATTTTACCGCCCCGCTACATGTCCACTGCCTAATCCACCAGCAAGCAGTGTGGTATAAAGTGTTGAAGTGGGATTCCACACATGCAGGGCTGGGATTTGAACCATGGTGGTCTTCAAAACTGTGAGGCAGACGTGCTAACCAGATCTGAATTGTGGCACCAGCATTGCCACGAGTATCATAAAAAGCTCGTGTTTCTGTACTAGACAAATTATGTGAATGGTGTAATTTAGAACGATGGTTCGTGAGTCCGGCCTTTGGTGATAGTCAAAATAATTTGCAATCAATTATCTTATCTATTATCTGAAAGGGTAACATGGGTCCCTTCCCATGGGCTTGCCACCTGTGAGAGTGGCAATCGCGGTTGAGTGCAATGTGAGCTGGGCAGTGGCTGAAGGCGGGAACATTGGCGATCCAATCACCGGCAACAGAAACTAAATCGAGGGATATAAAATGTTTCTAGGAGGGAATGAGCCTGAGCTAGTGCACAGGGTTGAGAAGTTGTGTAGAATGTCACCTCTCTGGCAGGGAACGAGCCTGAGCTGGTGCATGGGGTCGAGAAGTTCCGACTACATAGACTCGGACTCACCTCGATGTACCACTTGGGTTCTGATACAAGTCCTCTTGGGAAGGGTTGAACACTGCTCTCGAGTTGAACACTGTGAGAAGCATCGAGCAGGTCTGGGTATACTTATTGCCCCCCGGTTCAGCGCTTGTACATTGGGCTTCACCCCAGTGGAGGAAAGGGTAACCTCCCTCCACCTTTTGGTGAGGGATGGGTCCTGACTGTTGCTTGTGGCAATGCACCAAGCAGCAGTTCAGAGAACCCACCCTTTTGGGAGTCCTTAGAGAGAGTGCTGGAGAGTGCGCCCTCTTGGGGTGCCATCATTCTGCTGGGTAACTTCAATGCCCACGTGGGCAATGACAGTGAGACCAGGAACTGCGTGACTGGGAAGAATGCACCCACCCCCCACCCCGGTCAGAACCAGAGTGGTGTTCTGGACTTTTGTGCTCGTCACAGATTGTCTTTAAGGAACACTATGTTCAGGGATCAGGTGTCACCATGTGCATTTGGCACCGGGACACCCAAGGTCGCAGTTCGATGATCGACTTTGTGGCTGTGTCATCGGGCTTGTGGCCATGTCTTGGAGAGTTGGGTGAAGAGAGGCATGGAGCTGTCAACTGATCACCACCTGATGGTGAGTTGGCTTCGTTGGTGGGGGAGGATCCCGGTCTGACGTCGCAGGCCCAAACTTACTATGAGGGTTTGCTGGGAACGGCTGCAGATTCCCCTGTTGTGGGGAGGGTTGGGGTTAGGTTGGTGGGGAGAATACTTCAAAAACCTCAATTCCATCGAATTGCCTTCCCATGAGGAAGCAGAGTCTGGGCTCTGTTCTATCTCTGGGGTTGAGGTCAACGAGGTGGTTAAAAAGGTAGAAAATAAAACAAACAAAGATGGCTCCTACCAGTATGGCTGCCTTTGGTACGTGCTCCCTGGTACTGTTTACGTTTGTGTTTTTCAATTGTCTCTGGACTCAAATACACAAGAAATGACTTGCTAAACATTAGAGCGTCTTTCTCCAGACTTTTTTTTTTTGACAACTCTTGGCAATTCGCTTCTTTTCCCAGAGTTACTTGTCAGCGCTCTCTATGAAGCTTTGCATCAAAGACCCATTACACAAGTTCAACAAAGTCCTTGGCCTCACCAAAGACGGCGACAAGTCTCTGTATCGACAGGAAGCTTTGAGACTGTTGCTTTGGTGTGGCCAACGCAACCTGGCATGGAACACTTTCAAGACTAAAAATAATTGTGGACTTCAAGAGCCATCCATCAACAAAGCTGCCCTTCACGCTGTCCAACTGTTTTGTGTCAACTGTCAAGACATTCCAAGTTCTTGGGAATTACAGTCTCAAGGGAGCTGAAGTGGGAGGCAACCATCAGCTCCATCCTAAAAAAAGCCCAGCAAAGGATGTAGTTCTTCTGAGTTTCGAGGAAGTACCCGCTGTCACAAGAGCTGGTGAGACAGTTCTACACAGCGGCCATCTAATCAGTACTGTGTACCTCCATCACAGTCTGGTTTGGGGATGCTACAAAAAAAGGGCAATCGGACTGCAACAGACAATCAAAACCGCTGAACAAATTGTTAGCAGCACACAACCCACCCCTGAAAACCCCACCTGAAGTAGAACCACGGCGGGCAGGATCGTTTCGGATTCTCCACATCCCAGCCACCAGCTCTTCCAACTCCTTCCATCACACACAAACACACACACACACACACACACACACACACACACACACACACACACACACACCGCACGATTTGTCACTTTAAACTGCACTCTTTGCACCAATGTCTAACCCTAACCCTATAATAGCGAACGTAAAGGCACTCTGTATAATCTCAACATAAGTACTCTCCCTGATCAAAGTGTAGAAGACTGCATCTTTGCACAACTGCGACTCTATTATAGTTTCCTATTAATTGAATGTCTATTGTTCTTTGTTCTTGTGTGTTCTTCTTCTCAGGACTCAAGGTAAATGTCATACATACAAATTCCTTGTGTGTTGTTACATACTTGGCTATTAAATCTGATTCTGAAAAAAAAAGCTCCTCAGTACCCAGATCCCGGGGGTGGATGAGATTCGCCCGAAGTTCCTCGAGGCTGGATGTTGTATCCTGGTTGACATGCAATCGTGTGGACATCAGGGACAGTGCCTCTGGATTGGCAAACTGGGGTTGTGGTCCCCCTTTTTAAGAATGGGTACCGGAGGGTGTGTTCCAACTACAGTAGGGTCACACTCCTCAGCCTCCCTGATAAGGTCTATTCAGGAGTGCTGGAGAGGAGGGTCCGTCGGAAAGTCGAATCTCAGATTCAGGAGAAGCAATGTGGTTTCGTCCTGGCCGTGGAAAAGTGGACCAGCTCTACACCCTTGGCAGTTTTTTTTCCACAGGGTGTCCGGGCTTTCCCTTAGAGATATGGTGAGAAGCTCAGTCATCCGGGAGGGGCTCAGTGTCGAGCCGCTGCTCCTCCACATTGAAAGGAGCCAGTTGAGGTGGCTGAGGCATCTGATCCAGTTGCCTCCTGGACACTTCCCTGGTGAGGTGTTCCAGGCACACCCCACTGGAAAGTGACCCCGGGCATGACTCAGGACACACTGGAGAGACTACATCTCTTAGATGGCCTGGGAACGCTTCAAGATCACTCCAGAAGAGCTGGATGAATTGGCTGGGGAAAGGGAAGTCTGGGTATCCCTGCTAAAGCTACTGCCTCTGCGACCTGACTTGGAAAAGTGGTAGAAGATGGATGGATTAGAGGACTATTGCCTTTCCACAAAGCTGTTATTGCAACATAAGGATGGGGACCATGTCATTGTTAAAGGTCAAGTGTCATCCTTGTAAAAAATCTAAAATAGATATTGTAATGAGAAATATATATAACATTATTCACTTTAATGTCTATACAAAAAAATAAATATAAACAGAGAGCGCATCATCCATGCGCAAAGTTGCGGAAGTGTCATTCGACGACATCCAAGTGGCCGCCATATTGGCTGGATCCCCTGTCCGTGACGTCACTCTGAACATTCGCCATTGAAAACACGCAGTGGACCCTACTATGGGGGACAAACATGCCCCTTCTGACACGGAAGCTCTTTTCGAAGAAGAGAACATCACACAACCGAGTGAAGTTATCGGGGAAATATCCATATTGTTTCGAGCCATATTCAGATGAGCCAGGGCGCTTTACGGCGTTGTCGTCACACGCAGCTGAGTGCGGTATTGTCAGCAACGTTGTTAATAGCTGCTGCCTTTGCCAGCGAGGTGTCGCAACGCAGCAGCCTTCGCTGGCGAGGCTAAGCGAGGCGATGCAACAGCCTTTGCCGGCAAGGCGGTGCAGGACACATACATTGACACATTTAGCATGCCTGTCATACGTACGTGGATCTTTTGTTACGTTATGAGAGACTGATTACGTGGTCCGCCCCAAACTATTATTTTTTTTTTGTAGCTTTATACACACCTCCCTGTTATTTGGAACCCACGAAGCTCTCGTCGTTTGCACCCGTGCAATCCATTTTTCACGACGAACTGAGTGTCTTGCAAACATATGAAGGGTAAATCCATCCTCTCGAGTGTTCAAGCAATGTCCAGCAATGCAACAAGCTGGCATTTTGGCTAACACGAAGGAACAACGAGCTACCTTCCCGGATGTAAAACTAATAGAAATAAACGAGTCCACTTGAGGGCGGTCCTGCCATGTACGTCACTTCCTGCTTCTTCTCGAAAACAAATCGAGAGGGTTTTCATGGTGGGAGTTACAAAAAGCTGTCAAAATCATGTTTCGTGGTGAAAAAAAACGCATGGACCATGTCGGCTGCCATTTTTTCATTAATAACATCATCATCTATTTCATGACAATGGCCCTTTAATATCCAGCAAGTTAAACTGTAAATCCATTTCATCAGGCAAACACTGCAAAAACAAAATGACACTGCTACTTTTATCTGTTCATTTTTGGGGTGGGGGGTGCTGTACATTTTTGTTTGAAAATAGCAGCTGCAGAGGAAGATTAATAAATACATTGAAAAAATTAGAAACACTGTGGTGTTACAAATTAACTCCTTTGTTTGCAGCCATGTTATTGGTGGAAGCAGCGTATATAAGATAGCAATTAAATTTTACTCAGCAAAGTTCCTTTTTTTGAGCAGGTCGTCGACAAAGTTTCAAATTTAAAGTGAAATAATTCCTATGGCAATTAGGAGGACATGTGGTAGTTTATTTGACGTTCAGTTTATGAAGGGGTGCTTGGAAAATTATTTTATCTAAGGCTACCTGGACCCAAAAAGTTTGAGAACACCTGACTGATTAGTTGTTGATATATATTAATCTATAAAATGTTTTTTTTTTTTTTAATAAGCATTTTATATATTCTCACCATTGACATTCTTCTCCCACAAGTTGGTGGAGTCACTACGGGACTCTCTTTCTTGTTAAGATACAGCGCCTCGGTGCTTATTCCATTCATAGAATATAGGCTGCCTGACAGACTGCCTTGCCTTCCATCAGACATTCCTCGGGACATGAAACTGCTTTTACGGGCTGTCGAGAAGTAGTCACTCCCAGGAGAATCACTCGTGTCACTGTGTCCTTTATACACGCCCATAGCACTTTGTATTTTCTCTAAATTGCTCTGGGCTGCAGGGCTTACCATGTGGCTGCCCATTAATGTGGTTTGAGTTCCAGTATATTGCTGCTTCCGCAAGTGATGAGGTTCATCTAAATCACTGCAAGATGATTGCATCCAAATGTCCAAAGTGTGTTGCCTCCCCGTCGCGCTCAGATGCTGCATACTCTGGATGTCCACTTGGTTTGGCTGGTGACCCTGTGCCGGTAATTGGTTGTCACTATGAGGCTCCGGAAAAAGAGGGGCTATGGATGTCAGACTTAATGGCTGAGTTTCTTTGTGAGAGCTCGACACAACTGAGTACACTATTTGTGGAAGCCGCATCAGTCTTTGTGGGGAGGAATTTGATAATTTGCAAACTCGTTGCATCATGGAGCTTTTCTTTGACCAGCAGATGCTGTCACCATCTCCATATTTATAACCATACAAACTTTGTTTGATTTTTTTCATCCCCAGATGAAAGATCTCAAGAAGGTTGAGGAATAAAGAAACTCCAGATATAACCAGCATGAACACCATGAAAATGTTCTTCTCAGTTGGTCGTGATACAAAACAATCCACGCTGTTGGGGCAAGGCAACCTCTCACATTTGTACCGAGGAGGCAGGCTGATGCCAAACAGACCACATTGACCAATAATAAAACCCACTTCCAATACAGATCTTGTCAAGATATGGAAAACATATGTCCGTAACAGGGAGCCTTGAAGGGGAACTTTCCTTAGTTTCTTCTGTTCATCTAGTTTTCTGAGCTCCCATTCTATTTGCTTATGTTCGAGAATTGGGTCTGTCACGTCCAGTTCAGCTTTCAGACATGCTTTTTTTCTGTGCCTCTCCTTCTCAATGGTTCTTAAACAGTACAATGCATGACCCATGTAGACCAAAGATGGAGAGGACACAAATATGATCTGAAGGACCCAATAACGGATCAAGGAGATGGGGAAAGCCTGGTCATAGCAAACATTTTTGCACCCAGGTTGCACTGTGTTGCAAACAAACTCACTCTGCTCATCATCCCAGACGTCCTCTGCTGCAACACCCAGTACAAGCATTCGAAACACAAAAAGGATCGTGAGCCAGATCTTCCCCATAATGGTGGAATGAATATGGACCTCCTCTAAAATGTTGCCCAATAAA